>NC_135787.1:17080000-17252500 GCF_051106095.1 Pogona vitticeps | reverse complement strand
AATATAAAATACAAAACTCTAGCATATATTTAGACCACCATAGTTAAAATTGGCCGGCTGGCTGTATCGCTTGGTGAGTTAGCATCTGGCTGCAGAACCAGAAGAGAAGAGCAAGATTGTGTAGCCTTGGACAAGTTGAACACTCCCAGAGTGCTCTCAGAAGGAGGGACTGGAAAACCACTTCTGAATATTCTCAATGTAGAAAATTCTGAAACAGGTCACCATAACTGGGAATAGACTTGACAGCATGTAATTATCTTTTTAGCTAGATTCTATTGTTTTATTTTTATAAAGAATTGGAATGGTGCAGCTTTCCTTCTAGGCTATCCAGTGCAGCAATGCAGAACTGTTTTCCACTATTCGCTCCTTCATAGTGACAAGTAATCCCCTGCTTGATATGTTAATCTTTCTTTCTGCCTCCATCCTGAAATCATGAAAGAGCTTTTCTATTATGGAAGTGACTCACAACTGATAGCACTTGTAAATACTTCATTGTTACTGAACATACAGATAGAACGCCAGTATATAATTTTATAACCTTCACTATGAGATAATGGCAAAATATAAGCCAAGCCACTGATTTCATCTGAATGACAGCTGTCCCTTCGCACACACTCTCTTTCTCACTTGGACGACTCTCGTTTGTCACAAAATCAAATCGGTGACAAGCTGTCTCGTATTAAAGTATATGTTAAAGCAATCTTATTTCAATTCCAAGTTCTGACACATATCTTCTGTGTGACACCAGATGAGTCAGGTGATAACACAAAATATCTCAGTTCTTCTGGTGCAAAAATTCAAGTCGGTGGTTCAAGGGAGAAAACACACTCAAGCCAAAATAAAGGAAAACATTACAGGTTGACTACACTGTCATTTAGCCAGCTGTTTGGCCCACTGCAGAAATGGATTGGTTTGCTCCTAAAGACAGCAACCTGTCAATGTCTTTGATGGAACAAACCAGCCAGAGAAGTCATATTGCCACCTTTCTGAACTTCTGTCAGGGGCTTCTATTGTTTTTTTGATCCAAGTAGGATCACTCTGTTTTGGGCTGTTTCCAATGCATGCTATTGCTGGAAATGGATCATTCCTCTAATTTGCCAATATTGTGAAGTGGCTCAGTAAAATAGCCCCTTCAGCATATTGGCTAATGAAACACTTTTGCTCTTTGGAAGAGGGGCAGAGGAAGTGAAAATATCTTTTTAACCTCCAATAAAGTAGTGGAAAAGCAGTGCATAAGTTATGAAACAAATTAAAAATATTTTCTTTCCCTGGCTTAAAGGACCCACAGCTGATTCCACCACTGTGGTAGTTTCATAACTGGCCCTTTAAGACAAGGAAAAGAAGTGTACAGTGGTGCCTTGACTTACGAACGTCCCTACTTATGACCAATTTGACTTACGACCAGCTCCAGTTGCAAAATTTTGCTTCTACTTGCGACTGGAGCTTCCATTTACGAACAGGGAAATTCAAATTTCTAACTGTAGGTGGAGACAAGGCTGTTTCTTTGTAGCTCTTTTGCCCCAGCAGTTAGAAAGTGTGCATTGTCGTTGTAAGCTTGGGACTGCCTCCTTCTGCTTCCGAGTGAGCATGTGTGTGTTTGCAGGGAGGCTTCAGACTGCCTTTTAAGGTAAGGTGCTTTTTTCTGATTTTTAAAAACTGTTCTGAGTGATTTTGAAGCATGGTTTTAGGCTGAGGGGCTTATGTTTCTGTGCTCAGATGGGTCTTGGGGGGTTCTGGGTGTTTTGGTCCCCCCCCCCCCGATTTCTTATAGGTCATGGGGGTTTGGTTGCTTTTGGGATTTTTGACTTTCTTTTTTAAAACAGAGAGACTGGGCTAGGTGGGGGGTATGTTTCTGTGCTCTGATGGGTCTTGCAGTGTGGATTTAAAATGTGAAAAGTAGACTGTAATATTAAATTAAAATAAAATGTGAAAATTAGACTGTAATTTTAAAATGTAAAATGTATTTATTTATTTATTTTTGCATTCTGTGGCGCCTAGGGTGTACTGTGACCTCTCTTTTGTTTTAAAATGTGTGGATTTAAAATGTGACTCCAAAGTCTTTTTGTTTTAAAATCACAGTGTAAAATGGGGTTTAGACTCAAGTCTCTCCCCCCCCCATTGTCTTCTCTCTCTGTGTATATGCTCTCTTTTTGTGCTGAGGGGGTCTGTTTCCTGGAACAAGGTGTTGGTGGGTGGGTTTAATATGTGTTTGGTTTTAAATGGTGTTTGGTTTTAAAATGTGTTTTGTTTAAAAGGTGCTTGGTTTGGTTTAAAACGTGTTTTGTTTAAAAGGTGCTTGGTTTGGTTTAAAAAATGTTTTTTTTAAAAAGTGTTTTGTTTAAAGGCTGTTAGACTCCAAACTCTCTCCCCACATTGTCTTCTCTCTCTATACATCTAACCTAAGTCATCTTAGGTTAAAAGAAGAAAAATTCTCCCCCTAGTGATAGAGGACAGATTAACCACTTTTGCATTAGTTCCTAAGGGAACAAATGCTTCGACTTGCAACCGCCGCCTCTACATACAACCAAAAAACAGCTGGAACAAATGGGTTTCAATGCATTTCAATGGGAAATGCTGATTTGACTTACAACAATTTTGACTTACGACCATCTTCTGGAACGGATTATGGTTGTAAATCGAGGCACCACTTTACTTGTTTCTTGGATATGTGTATCAGGCTAGGCTTTCAACCAGACCTCTAAGAGAAATGTGTTACCTAAAACACTCATTAAAGAGTTTTCATAGTACACATAACTAACACTTTCAAAAATCAGACCAAATAAGGTCACTTAAGGTCCATATGCCATTTGGATCAGGGGATTGCACCAAATGGCGTACCAGACCTCCTAGTGACCCTATTTAGCCTGCTCCATCCTGTTCCAATCTAGTTGCATGGACAAGCCGTCAAAAAGGCTCACAGGTGTCCAACATTCATAAAATAAGCCTAGCATGGACATAAGGCCCCATCACAGCTCTGATAATCTGGCCTTATGCTCCATTTATCCAACTTTCTAATACAAGGAACCTGAAGACTGCTTTTATATATAGTTGGTTTTACCTCCTCAAGATAGAGGTCGGAGTAAAGCAACTTGGTGCCCTTCATATCTTTGAACTTCAACTATCACAAATGCAGGACACGGGCCTTCCTAATAGAGGTTGATTGGTCCAATTCCAGCTCTTAAATGCAACTAATATGGATCCAACAAATCAATGGATCTTACATAACTGTTAAGAAGTTCCCATCAATTCAGTGAATCCATTCTAGCTGGATCTAACAAACTGGATTTATGCTTCAGAGGGCACCAAATTACCTGCCCCTGAGACTTAGATACATGTAGCCATAAAAATATACTTGTTCATCTATGTTCCGGGAGAGAGATATTTCAGGCTGTGTATGTTGGCAGAGAGTCAGGTCAGGAGTTACTTTCTGCACATAGGTTCAGATTAACCCTGTTTGGTAGGCCTGAATAAGGTTAAACTGCAATCCTAAACCCTCTTGGTGAAGAAAAAGTCCCACTGAATGCAGTAAAAACACACATGAAAAGAAATGCAAATAATTGTACTGTATGTGACGAGTCTGACTTTTAAAAACTTGATTTCAAAAGATTTTGTAGCTTCCGTAGACAGTATAAAGCACAGTAGAAACAACAGAGGACAACAATAACAACTAGAGAAGATAATCGCATCAGATCAATAGGATTCCTTGTAAACCATGTTACGGTTCTAGTACAGGCTGGCAGGTGAAACAAAATTTGAATAGTGATATCACCAACTACAGCAACAGTACTGGATTATTAAAGTCACTTATAGGAGTTCTCAGCAAACTGGGTATCTCACAATTACTTCTGTTTATTCAAAAGATGCTACACATTTCCCTTCCTTTTAAGAACAAGTATCATAGTTTATTCAAAATGCCTAGACAAAAATTCCTCCTTCCACTCTAGTCTAGAATTGAGCTTGGAAAAAGTTACTTTTTGAACCAGGACTCTTGGGAACTCCCAGCACTCACCAGGTTGACTCAGCCTTCCATCCTTCCGAGGTTGGTAAAATGAGTACCCAGCTTGCTGGGGGGGCAATGTGTAGCCTGTATAATTAAAAAATTGTAAACCGCCCGGAGAGTGCTTGTAGTGCTATGGGGCGGTATATAAGTCCAATAAATAAATAAATAAATAAAATGTTGACTGGGTGATTTTGCAAGTTGTAATCCAAAAAGCAACTTTTACAAGCTCTGGCCTAAAAACAAGCTACAGTCCCTTCCAGGCTTGGAAAGTGTTATTGCCATGTTTTCATGGCAATAACCCAGCTGATAAATCAAATTTGTGATAAACAAAACTGAGGATGCCACAATTATACTTTGCTAAACATCTACTTTAAAAATCTGAATCAGTATTTGAAAGCAAAGAGCAATTTCACTATCAAGCTCAAACAAGATGGTTTATTTAGCACATCAATAGATATCTATTCATCCAAGCACAAGCTTGCCTCCTTGACGGGTTGCAAATTAGCTTGCTTTTGTTTTCTAATTGGCCATCTGGAGGTTAAGTACAAGCTTTATTTGCTGACTGAGAGTTGAAGGAATTGTGTGTCTAAAGGAAAAAGAGATGTTTACAACTATCAAATTTTGATTTGGATATATTCCAAACTATCTGAATGTGGCATTATTTGCTCAACTCAGAATATTTCTGGATCCAAATGTACATCCCTATAACAAATGCTCTAACTTCTACCACTTTCATATAAAAATGTATTTGTCACTTTCTTACCAAGTCATGACTTATGATTGTCTATTGTACTATCATGGATCTATTAATCACTTCCTTTATGAACCACAGACACTTTTTAATAATCTTGGCTTACAAACATGTACTCCATTAAAAGGATTAATTACACACATTTTTATAACACTGGGGAAGTTGTACTATTTTTCAAGTATTAATGGACATTATGTATATATTTTGACAGCATTTTCTCTTAATGATCCTTGCTTGCCTCAGGAGTTTGGAAATGCAATGCAATGCCCACCTGCATCTATGAAATTTGTAGGCAAAGATGAATCAGTCTAGTTCCAGTCTATGTGACTTTCACATATGTTAACTCACAAGTCAGCTTTCCTGTTTCCAAATACTCTGCTTTGCTGAAAAAAAAAATTTAAATACCGTATTTGCCGGCGTACAAGATGACTTTTTGGCCCTGAAAAACATGCCTCCAAGTGGGGGGGGTCGTCTTGTACGCTGGGTGCATGTCCAGCAAGCCCTCTTTCTCTCTCAGCAAAGTCACTTACCTGGTAGTAAGACCGAGGAGAGCAGCTCCTAGCCTGGGAACAGCCTGACTCTAGCACTGAACAGCTGACTGTGGGGAACAGCAGACAGGCGGCAGCCGTTTTGAGATGCGACCACATGGCTGCCGCCTCTCAAAATGACTGCCGCCTCTCCAAAATGTCTGCCGCCATTCTGCTGTTTCTTCTTCCATTGTGGAATGAATTTCCTATCAAAGTATTTATTTCTAAAAACTTTATAAAATGCATCTTGATTATCAGTCATCCTTTCTTTGGTTAACGGGCAGATCCAGCTCCCCTTGATGGACCTGGTTCGACCTCATCCATATTGGATTTATTGCAAAATATGGATTTCCACACATCTTGATCATCCCCAACCATTAGAATGTAGATACCCAAATCACTGCCACTTTGGGACAATTTTATGTGATGTCATGAAACCTGGGAACATGGTAGTCATCAAAAAGAGGATTCACTCTGCCAAATTGCATCCATGCAATTTTTCTGGTTTGGAAGCAAGTCACCTTCAAAGTTCCTATATTCTAACTCCTACCCTCTGAAGATGCCGGCCACCGAGACTGGTGAAACCTTAGGAAGAAAAACCTCCAGAACAGGGACAAACAGCCTGAAAAACCTACAACAACCTTTGAGAATACACTACGTTTTCTCCCCTTTGACTTTTATTTCAAGCTGCAGCTTTTTACTGCTGAGTGCAGGGAAGGGCATCTTTTCAATTGGAGCTGAGGTTTGTCAGGGAGTGAGCTCTTTAAGCCTCAGCAAATGGGAGGAAGTAGGCTAACATTCTGCAACATACCATGTCCTATACGTCCCCACTTTCCTTGCCATGGGAATAAATTGCTAGTAGCTAGTGCCCCGAGCTACAAAGAAGAACTGCCAATCACATCTTTCAGCTCCTGCAGGAATTGGCGTTTTCAATGGTATTTCCTAATCTGACTTTGTAATTTTGGTTGATCACAAACTCACCCATGTTGTGGAAGTGTGCTTGTGAACTCCAGTTCTTTTTAACACAAAACTGTAATTCCCTAGAGCAACAAACAGTTCTTGGCCGCTGAAAGAAAGATGGTAAGAGGAGAAACACGGGATCTATCATGCTAAAATTTAACTAATTTTTCAAAACCTACACAAAAAGATAGACACCCATATTTAGAGGGAGGAATTCTCCTTATTTTTTCATGGGCTTAGTTCTAAGCAAAAGTTTTCTTCACTTTAGAAAATCACAGAGTGGATATGACCTCTTGTATGTACACCTTTATGTGAGTATTACTGTTCCTCTACTGGGCATGCCACAGATACTGGAGCAAGGAAGACAATTAGTGCTGCTACACTAACAGAAGTACAAGCTGGATTCTGAAGAGACAGAGGAACTAGAGACCAAATTGCTAACATGCATCAAAGAGTTCCAGAAAACATCTACTTCTGCTTCATTGACTATGCAAAAGCCTTTGACTGTGTGGACCACAGCAAACTATGGCAAGTCCTTAAAGAAATGGGAGTGCCTGACCACCTTATCTATCTCCTGAGAAACCTATATGTGGGACAGGAAGCAACAGTTAGAACTGGATATGGAACAACTGATTGGTTCAAAATTGGGAAAGGAGTACGACAAGGTTATATATTCTCTCCCTGCTTATTTAACTTATATGCAGAATACATCATGCGGAAGGCCGGAGTGGAGGAATCCCAAGCCGGAATTAAGATTGCCGCAAGAAATATCAACAACCTCCGATATGCAGATGATACCACTCTGATGGCAGAAAGTGAGGAGGAATAAAAGAACCTTGTAATGAGGGTGAAAGAGGAGAGTGCAAAAAATGGCCTGAAACTCAGCATCAGAAAACTAAGATCATGGCCACTGGTCCCATCACCTCCTGGGAAATTGAAGGGGAAGATATGGAGGCAGTGACAGATTTTATTTTCTTGGGCTCCATGATCACTGCAGATGGAGACATCAGCCACGAAATTAAAAGACGCCTGCTTCTTGGGAGGAAAGCGATGACAAACCTTGACAGCATCTTAAAAAGCAGAGACATCACCTTGCCGACAAAAGTCCGAATGGTCAAAGCTATGGTTTTTCCTGTCGTGATGTATGGAAGTGAGAGCTGGACCATAAAGAAAGCAGACCGCCGAAGAATTGATGCCTTTGAATTGTGATGCTGGAGGAGGCTCTTGAGAGTCCGCTGGACTGCAAGGAGAACAAACCTATCAACTCTAAAGGAAATCAACCCTGAGTGCTCACTGGAAGGACTGAGGCTCCAGTACTTTGGCCATCTCATGAGAAGAGAAGACTCCTTGGAAAAGACCTTGATGTTAGGAAAGTGTGACAGCAAGAGGAGAAGGGGACGACAGAGGATGTGATGACTGGACAGTATCTGCGAAGCAACCAACATGAATTTGACACAACTCCAGGAGGCAGTGGAAGATAGGAGGGCCTGGCGTGCTCTGGTCCATGGGGTCACGAAGAGTCGGGCACGAGTAACCAACTAAATGATGACACTAACACAATTGTTTCCCTCTTCTTATGGGATGCAGTTCTCTAATTGCTAGAGTGCCCAGTCTCCTTGCTTAGGCATTTCTAATAGAAAAGTAGTTTATGCACAATAGCAATACCAATTCACCTTTTTGGAACTTCTAATATAATTAAGATAATGAGCAAAATAATAATTTAGAAGGTGAAACTAGAAATAAATGACCTTTAACATACGTTACTTTATTCACCTGATCCACTGAAGAACTAAAAAAATATGTGCATGTGTATGCATACCTGTGTTTTGGGGAGTTAGTGTCCAGTTAAATCACTTTAGTACTGCAAAGGGTTCTTTAATTTCCCAGCTCCCTGGTGGTCTACCTTTTGACCCAGGCCAGAGGGAGGAATATAATTATTTTTGCTCAATGATTTCCACCTGAACATGGACAGAATCAAAGTATCCATGCTGAGTTTTGGATCTTTTAGCAGTCCTTGATATGTTCCATCAATGAGGAGCTGTTTGCTCCTCTGTGGGAAATGGCAGAGGCAAGGCAAATAGTTTTACGAAGACTCCATTCACACTTTTCAGGCGTGACCAGAGGTTGTGATGGGTAATTGGTTTCACACCCCAGGTGCTCTCCTGATTCCATTCTTCTCTCTTTCTGGTCAACACTAATGTGAAATGGATTGGGGTTGAGGGGATTGTGGTATTGAAGGCTCAGCTGCAGAACCATGAGAAATCTTTATCGCTGCTTGTCCCCAGAAAGCCAATTCATACTATCAACATGATCAAACTCTAAAGCTTTTCTTGGACTGTACTTCTTCAGGCTACAAGCAGGAGGTCAAATGCTACTGTAGAGTTGGAAAAACTGGAGAAAAGGGCAATAGAAAATATTGCCTGTTGTGTGAAGGAAAGCTTGCAATGGAGAAAGCTTAAAACATTTAGCTTAGGAAACAGGCAAGTTGCAATGAGGGGAAATAGCAGCATAAAAAATTGTGACTAGGTGGAGGCAATACTCCCAAATGCTGGTGTCTGGGATCATCATATAAAGCCAAAGAACAAGAAAGGTTCGTGACAAGCAAAGGGAAATGCTTTTTTCACTAAGTACATAGATAAATTATGGAATTTGCTATCACAACACATGGTGATATCACCAGCTTAGATGGTTCAGAAAGGAGCTTCGGCAAGTTCAGTTAGGGAAGAGCTATCAATATATGTCAAACTAGCTATAATTATCATATTCCACCTTCAAAACTAGAGGTCACCTGTCTTTGCATAACAGCTGCTGGGGAGCAGTAGCATGACAGAATTTCTCCCTCGTATCCTTTCGGTTGTTCCCTGTTGGAAACGGGATACTAGACCAGATAGGCCTCTGAACCAGCCAAGCAGGGATCTGTTTATGTTCTTATGCTCCCATTGACAGATAAGGAGCCCACTGATAGATGCTCAGCAGATCAATACTCAAGCAATGGTGTATTTCAGCCAGCAGAGTTAAAAATAACCCTCCATGAAAATCAAAGCAAGCATAGCAGGGAAAACAGTGCTGCCTAGTTTTCTCCTAATAGCTAACTTTAGCATGTGTGAAGGATATGTGCTTCTTTTTCCCTCCTGCTCACAACCTTCCCAATCAGCAAAGAGAACACAACCTGTCATCTGCAGTCTTAAGTGTTACCTTTCAGAATAAGGTAACACTTAAGCACTTAATTCTGCTTATTGTAGATAATGGCTAGGTTTGAGCAGTGTCTTTATTAGTCAGACTTGGAAAAGAAGAGGGACCAGCTCTTGTTAAAGTCCATCTCAAATGATAGAAGAACTTAATCCAGCAAACCTTTCTAAAAAAAGAAGATTTGTTAACTTTCTCCCCTAAAATGTGCTTGGTACAGACATCTAGGTTAGCCTTCAGGACTCCAAGAGGAAGCTTTTAACATTGGACAGATGTTGATTTGGTGTACATAGCATGGATGATCCATGCTACATCTCTTTAGTTTCCATCTCTCTAGCCTTTTAAGTTTCCTAAAGTAAGTAGGACAAAGCAACGCTGTTCCATTAAAGAGGGAGATCTCAAAAACTCCAAGGAAGGTCTATCTCTGGTCTTCAGACCGCCTACAAAAATAATCTTTGATCTTCCTTTACTGGTCCCACCCAAAGCTCCGACATTATCTGAGATGGGGTTCAAAGAATATGCTTATCTCTAAGTATCTTGAAAGAGATGTCCAGGACTTCAAGCCTTTTGGAAGAAGACAAACCTGAGAGCTGATAAGACAGTTCATTAAAAAGTCATATAGTTACTAGCTAATTGTACATTCCTATACGTTCATTTCTTGTTCGCTAGAACTTTTGTGGTAGTTTTTTTCTGTGAGAAACACCAAGGAGCACAACATTTATACACTCCGATACGGAATGTCATATTTTCTTCGTAAGATTCAAATGTAAAGGACAGCAGAAACACCTAGATGCACAGACAATTCCTACACAGAAAGTGTCTTTCCAGTGGATGATTCACTGGAGAGGGCATTAGGTTGTGCAGAATTCCTGCAAAAATTGAAAAGGTGGAAATAAAAATAAAAATAAGTCTTATTTTTGTCTGAAGCAAAAAAAAAATCTTGCTGGAATAAGCGTAAATCTTAGTGGGAAGTTAGGGCATAGCTACAACCATAGAAAACTGCAAAAAGTATTTGTGAGGTTTTTTCACATTAGATGAGATTTTTTTTTTTTTTGTTAAGGACAAGAACATCAGTAAATATCACTTATCATACTCTGGTGGATTGTTAAGCTTTTCGGCCAATCTGAAATTGTGGGAGAAGAGGTTTAGAGCTAGGGCTGAAAATTTCAAAAGATACCTTCCATATTTTATGACAGTCTAAACACTGGGATAACAGGGTAACAGGCAGTCCCTTGATAGTAATGATATATCTATGTTTGCAAAATGCCAGCTGAAAAAAAAAAGGATGGAATTTTTCAGAGGACATGTTTCTGAGGATTTCTAAAGGGGTTCCACACAGACACAGACACTATATCTTTCCCTCTAGAAAGGAAATGTTACTTTTCAGAATTTCTGAGCATTCACCTTTTGGGGTGTGTGTGTGCTGGGCAACATTACACCTCCACTACACATCAGCCCTGCGCAAATGTTCACTTGCTTGTGTGTATGTCTAAGCTAATGGGAGTGTAAGGTCATCCTCATACCAAATATTAACAAGTAACTAGGAGGACATAGAAATCTCCTTATATTGTGGACCTCAAAAGCTACGTATGGACATCCCATATATGCCCATTTATGAAACTGTTACTCTTAATCCTACATGGTATGCCACCTTTGACTGATAAAAATTCGGGAAAACTTGAACGCTATTTTTTAACTTTTAAGGTATTACCTAGCTCGAAGCTTTCAACAGAAAACAGTGACAACAGTATGAAACTACACAGTAATCCAGAATGTTTGTGATCTGTTGTAGATTTAAATACACACATACAGAGAGACGGAGAGAGAGGAGCTCTTAAGGTGAATCAGTATGCAGTACAGGATTGATTTTCATCAACTGAAATACCCCACAAGCTCCTTTTTTCCTTGGGAAGAAGAAATATATGTAATAGGCATGTTGGAAATTTGGGGTAGGTGGTTTTGATTGGGAAAATGATATAGCAAGATGATTGGCACTTTAACAATAAAGTAACTATGCCTGGCCCTCTGGCAGTTGTATTTTGCAAACAAAATTGTCAAAGTGTAAGTCACTGATATGCTGACTGAATGCATACTGAAATTTCGGACAACTATTTTAAATCCCCAAATTCTACTGGGAATTACCCCTAGAACAGATTTATTAAATGCTATACTCAGAAGAATGTTTGTAAAACAGATGACCTTCCAATCAAAATATATCCACTATAAACTATATAGAATACTGTAATTCCTAATCTTTTCAACAGAATATGGGCCAGATAATTTCATGGAAAATAACAGATTGTATTTGTCTTCAGTGTGGAAGGGATTGTCACTCTCGAACTGGCCTTCTCAGCCACACCACATGCTGTTCCAAGTCCTCCATACAGAGCACGTTACTATAGTCTCTCGAGACTGAAGGATGCCTAATCTAAATTTGAATAAAAAGTGAAGAATATGATACATTTCTAAGTACAGTGGTGCCCCACATGACAACGATAATCCGTCCCATTGAAATCGCTGTTTAGTGAAATTGTCGTCACGCAAAATCTGTTTCCCCATTGGAATGCATTGAAACCCGTTTAATGCGTTCCAATGGGGAAAATACCTCGTTGTCCAGCGAAGATCGCCCATAGGGAAGCCATTTTGCGAGCGCCGATCAGCTGTAAAAATGGCTGCCCTGCAAAGCATGGGTCCGGAAAACACAGGACAGCCATTTTGTGAAGCCGATGATCAGCTGTAGAAATCGTCTTGCGAACAAACGGTTCACGAAGCACGAACCAAATTGTTGTTAAGTGAAAATTGCCCATTGGAATGACTGTTTTGCGAATCACTATAGCGATTGCAAAAAGTCATTGTTATGCGGATTCATTGTTTAGCAGGGTCGTCGTCTTGCGAGGCACCACTGTAGTTAAAAAAAACATGAGGCTGACCGGATAGCTCAGTGGTTTAGGTATCTGGCTGTAGAGCCAGAGTTTGGGAATTCAGTTCCTCACTGTGCCTTCAGAGAGAACAGTCAGCCTGTGAAGTCATAGGCAAGCTGCACAGTCTCAGGGCACCTGCAGAAGAAAGGAATGGTAAACATTTTTTAAATCTGGAAAACCCTCAAAAAGGGTCACTGTACTTGACAGCACATAATTATTTAAAAAGCATGTACATTTCTCAATAGATTTTTGAAAAAATCTCTGCTGGAGTAATTTTTCTGCTTCCTTAATAAGAAGTGCCAATGTGTTCAGCATGGTGGTTAAGGAAGGAATTTGAGAGTTATTGCAAATTGATACTTTAAGCTTTAAGCTCAGTTGAAGCTGTTGGGAAGATAGTAGAGAGGCTGCTCCTTACAGAACTACAAATCTAAGCCAATGAAAAGAATGACTTTTCATTTATTGTTAACAAAGATATAATACAATAGAGCATACTACACAGGAAGACTTTATACAGTATAAAAAAAATCGCTATTGAAAAAAGTGCAACAGCCTGCCTTTCACCAGCAGAAATCGTGTTAATGGATGAGTCCTTTCCAACTGAACGACTTGAGAAATGGTATTTAAAAACTGGCAGAATACAGAATAATGTAGTTCAGTGTTTAAAAAAAATATATGGGCACTATTATATATATCCAGGAATGTTTAGAAACTTCCTTTAAAAACCCCTACTGTGATTCATGTGAAAAACATTCATGTAACTAGCTCTGAAAGTTGGTAAGTTGTGTATATGCATAGACACATATCCACAAAATAATTGTTCTTCTCATGTTTCTTCACTTATTGCCTCTTCAAGTTAGCTCCTGCCAGGTCCTGTCCTTCATATGTAATGAATCTAAACGGACACTAATTCCTTTTGAACTCAGTGAAACTCACTTCCTGGCAAAGCTTGGCCAGTTTCTTTTAAGAAGAATCAGTATAGTGTTGTGGTGAAACTCTGTCTGCCTGCCTGCCTGCCTGCCTGCCTGCCTACCTACCTACGTACCTACCTACCTATCTAAGAAGCACAATAAGATAATGTTTTGAGTCCCAACCTTTGCTCAGTCGTGTGTGACTTTGCTGCATCATTATACTCACCTATATTAATATTAAATTTCCATCTGATTTACTTTTCAGGAGATCTTAACTTTCACTGATTTCTGTCTCTTTGATATCTCTGCATTTCTATGTTCCTTTCCCAGAATTCTATCATGCTACAAAAGGTCTCAGTGAAGGCCATATGGAATATAGCAAATGTTCAGTAAAAGTATATTTATTTTTAACCAGAGCTCCTGAGGGAACATACCCATTATCCATGTTGCAGGAAGATTCAGGGATCTATAAACCCAAAAGTAACTTTTCCAAGCTCTACTATAGAACACTGCATTAAATGTCCCAAAGTAGAAACTATAGCCCAGGGACAACACATGGCTGAAGCAGAAGAAGCATATCACTTCATCTGAATGACAAGCCACCCATCCTATCATTATGAACAGTAGTAACAAATCCCAATCCACAATCCTAGACGGGACTTGAATGTAAGAATTTAAACTAATTCTCATCTCCTTCCAGTTGAAAAGTTCTTTCTGCCTTTCAGTGGCGGCTGTTTTCCAGTCTGATGGATGTTTTCGGATGTGCTCATTAGTGCTTGAAAAACCAGATGCAATGCCACATTGTTGGTAAGTCTGGAATTGATTTCTTTTTTTCCCCCCATGATAATTGTCATGCCTACCTATGTATGACAGTAGATATTGTTTGTAACTTCTGAGCTACACCACAGGCCTATTATCTCACTAGAAGGAATCATCTGCAGATAATCTAAAACTCTTGACAACTCCTGGTGTCAACTGCAGTAATTTCCTTTGCGAACATTTCAGCATCTACATAAAAGGAGCTGCTGTACTGAAGGGCCTTTTTTAAAAAGCCAGATAAAACCATTCCCTTCCCCTCAGAAAACCTGTTGCTGACAGTTAGTTCATTGGAATTGCATGGATTTTAGAATTATATAGCAAATGATAAAATCTGGTACTATAAAGTTCAAAAGATAGCCCTGTGTGACTTTCTCTTTCTTTCTTTCTTTCTTTCTTTCTTTCTTTCTTTCTTTCTTTCTTTCTTTCTTTCTTTCTTTCTTTCTTTCTTTCTTTCTTTCCTTCTTTCCTTCTTTCTTTCTTTCTTTCTTTCTTTCTTTCTTTCTTTCTTTCTTTCTTTCTTTCTTTCTTTCTGTGTCTGTCTGTCTGTCTGTCTGTCTGTCTGTCTGTCTCTCTCTCTCTCTCTCTCTCTCTCTCTCTCTATCTATCTATCTATCTATCTATCTATCTATCTATCTGGCCAGAATCCTGCAGGTGATTTACGCATTCTTGGCAAAATAGAATGCCAACGTCCTTTTGTTTCTCATAAACCAGATTGTAACTTTTTGTCCATTCCTCCCTAGTAAGCAAACTGTCCCTGCTGTGTTTCTCAGGTTAGCTTGTGTGACTTTTGTACAACTTATCTGTCAGAATCTGACTGGTGGTTTATGCAGCTTTAGCAAAACAAATGGCCAAGCTCTCGCTGCTTAGCATAAGCCAAACTATAACCATTCCTCCTAACCCCTAGGAAGAAAGGATGGTCAGTATAGAAATCAAATAAAATAAATAAATATAACAATTAATTTGTCAGGTTCCAGGACTATAGAGGGGTGGCCCAATCTTTACCCAAGTTTCAGAATCAGATATAAAGTTAATTATTTATTATGTATGGATAGCATGCCATTAGAAGGGATTATTTAAAGGCTTGGTTTTTGTAGGAAGACATTTTCATACTTCCACTGCTTGTAAACTAGCCTGCTTCATTTTGTGATTGGTTATTGGGGGTAAATATGGACTTCATTTGTGATTGCTTAGTCACAAAGGTCTACTGGAACTATATTCTCTGGAATACTGATGTGAATTCACTAGCTGCAACATGAAAATGTATGTTATTTGTTGTAAAGCGCCCAAAGTGGCCGTGGCTGCCAGATGGGTGGTATATAAATCAAATAAATAAATCAAATAAATAAAGTTGCAATTGCACATCCTTAGCATTGGAACTACCATCTTAACTCTCTGGCACACATCCTGGTTCTTAATACTCATGACTGAACAGGTAGTCTGGGTCAGCAAATCTCCTCTCCTGCTTCTTCAGTCTCCCCCCCCCTTTCTGGTTGTGCCAGGATTTCTTTTACATCATACCTCAGTTTCCATTCATCAGGGAATCATGTCATGTGGCAAGCAACTGAGACAAATGGATTGAAAATGGGAAGGAAATCACTTAAAACGTCTAAGCATTTGAACTTGGAGGCATTTGCAGTCTGTTTCATCTGAAATTTGCACACCACATTCAATGTAAACCCTTTTAAAACTCTAATGATTTATTCTAGGATTTGAGGGAGTTTCTTTGGTTGAAAATTGGACTAAAAATTCTTTATATAAATCCCTTATATGGAATTATAAAGTTTCTCTCCTCATTATTTTCCTTCACTGAATTCCATTCGGTGTTGGCAGTGAAGTTATGAGGGAAATGTTCATGGACAAAAAGGCAGAGAAAGCTCACATACATTTTGTCAGGCAGCAGCAATGAGCAGATATTGCCAGCATATTTTATATTCATAGCAATATTACTATGTTGCTCAGTTCTGCTCTGTTTATTTGTTTCTGATTTTGCACTGGAAGTTTATTAACTTATTGTACACTGCCCTTATAGCTTTGCTGAAGGGCAGCATGAAAATGTTTAAAATGAAACAAAGTCATTATAGGACAATTACTGTTTTGCTGCAACTGTAAGTGGAAAACCAAAAACCTTCCTTGAATTTAAGTGAGTGAATTTCTTTCACAAAGTAAACTAATACAGTAAAGAACTGTCTCTACCAATTTGGGAGTAAAACCTTGCTTACATTATTCTCACAGGTGAGGAAGAAAAAAAAACACACTAAAGCACTTTTCTGGAAAACTTTGTGAGAGTTTGTGGGCATTTTTCACTCTTTAAATTTTTTTACAAAAAAATCACAAAAACAGAGATTGCATTAAAAACATGCATTTTGAAAAATATGCACATAAAATGTAAGAGCTGTAGTGTGAAATACATGTTCCCAAGACAAAAATATAGATTTTGTTTATGTAGGGAAAAACTGGTTTTTTGCTAATGTTGCTCCTATTGAAAACAAATGCAGTTTTTTTTCTCGGGTTTTTTCACCCTGCAGAAGTGACAAATCTTGCAGTGGTTGACCACTGTTTTCATGGAGTGTCCTGATTTGTTGAGAAACCCATTGAGGATGAGGAGACTTGTGGTTATTTGTTACATCGTTCTGAACAACTTATCAAGATGGGTGGAAGCTCCAGCAATAATTGTAGGGATCATGGGAAAAATATGAATTCTAATGGGACCAATAACATTCTATAAAACTGTTATAGAGTATGTGCTATGCAAACAAAAATGTTCAGGCTCAACCTCCTGGCATCTTCAGGTAAAGTTCCCTAAATCCTTGAAGAGCTAACTTCAATCACTGTAGATCAGAGAGGGAGAAAATACAACTCAACAGATCTTACTGGGTAACTAAATCAAAACAAAGTGTAACACAGTTTTAAAAGGAGAGCTGATTTAAGAATAATTTTAATTGTCTATCTGAGCATCATTATTTATTTATTTATTTATTTGATTTTTACCCCGCCCCTCTAGACCATGTCTACTCGGGGCGGCTTACAAAATAAAACAAAACAGTATAAAAATATATAAAATCATAAAATTATGGAATGCCATACCAAAAAAAAGGGGGGGGGGAATTGCCAAACTAATTTACAAGTGAAGAAAGCAACATCCAAGCCCTCTGTACTCTAAACCTTTTACTTGAGAGTTTTTTTTTAAGTCTACACTTAACAAAATTTTTAGCTTGTCTCTCTTCTGTCATCCTGCACAGAACAGCACCTTTCCTGGAAAGGACAGAAGAAATGCAAAGCTGAGCAGTACTGGTTTAACTCCTGCAGAGAGTGCTATTTTTTCCTGTGCAGGAGTCACTAGAAAGGTGCACAGAATTGGCAGTTTCCTGCGCAGATCAAAGCACAATCACCACAACAAAAGGGGGGAATGAGCTGGAAAATCTTACCAGTGGACACACAGAGTATCTTGTCACACCAAGAGAAATACTGAGAATCAGAAATCCTGTAATAATCACAAACCTATTTGCATGCAGTTCCCATGTCTAACTGTACCTGTAATCTGCATCTTGTATTTTTTGAAACCCAGCATAAATGCTAAATAAAGCAACCGAATATCGATAAGAAGAAAAAGAGAAGTCTGTTACTCAGAAGACCTTTTGTGTCTCTCATGGTGGGAACTGAATTCCTTTGACAGAGTGAATTCTGGGATAAAAGGAACTAAAGCTTTAGAACTAATGCACTAGATCCCTGCAACCAAGGCAACATTGATCTGTTAAACATCAGACTTCCTCTCCTCAGGAGTTAATAGTAGCATGTTGATCTTCTCCCTGAGTGTTCTCCTTTAAAAAAAACAAAAAAAACTTCTTTTCCTTTTTTAAATTTTTTCTTTTTCTTTTTTAAACTTTTTTTCTTTTAAAAAAACTAGGGATAGTGTAAGGGGTACAGAAGTTAAGGGGAATGGACCAAATAGGGAGGTGGAGAAGAACATAAAATATACTGTCATCCAATCCTGTTGTTTGTGTTACAATATCAAGTCCACTTTTCTCCCTTCTATAGTTTGATTGCCCTTCCAGATTTCTACTTAGAGTTATATCTTAGTTTAATTCTATGTTAAAATTCAAGCCATTCGTATAATAAATTCCATTGTTCAGTTGGCTTTTGTATTAGACACTCTTTCAACACTTCCAATAGTATATCCATCTCTGTCGCTTCCCAAATCTTCTCCAAGAACTCCTCTTGCTTCAGTATCTCCGGTTTCTTCCAGTTCTTAGCATAAAGAATTCTGGCTGCTATAACTACCGTATTTTTTGCACCATAAGACGCACTTTCCCCCCTCCAAAATGTGGGTGGGGAAGTCAGTGCGTCTAATGGTGTGAATGCAGCAATTTCGTCGCTGCTGGCCCCGTGGGGGGGAGCGTCGCAAGGGTCCGGGTGAGCCTTCCAGGACCCTTGCGAGGCTCCCCCACGCCCCCACGGGGCCAGCACAGGCGAAATCACCAGCTTCCAGGTGGGGGGAACGTTGCAAGGGTCCTGGAAGCTCACTCAGACCCTTGCGACGCTCCTCCCACCCACGCACGGGCCAGCACTGGCAAAATCGCCAGGTTCTGGGAGTGTTTTGAGGCTTCCCAAGCCTCAAAACACTCCCAGAACCTGGCGATTTTACCCCCCCCGGTCCCATGGGGGGGTGGAGGGTGGCAAGGGTCCAAGGGAGCCTCCCAGGACCCTTGCCACCCTCCCCCCACCCCCCCACGGGGCCAGCCCTGGCGAAATCGCCAGGTTCTGGGAGTGTTTGGAAGCTTGATAAGCCTCCAAACACACTCAGAAGCTGGCGATTTTAAAACCCCCCCGCTCCGTGGGGGTGGGTGGGTGGAGGGTGGCAAGGGTCCAAGGGACCCTCCCTTGGACCCATGTCACCCTCCCCCCACCCACCCCCACGGGGCCAAGGGGGGTAAAATCGCCAGCTTCTGGGAGTGTTTGGAGGCTTGGGGAGCGTCCAAACACTCCCAGAACCTGGCGATTTTACCCCCCCTGGTCCCATGGGGGGGTGGAGGGTGGCAAGGGTCCAAGAGAGCCTCCCAGGACCCTTGCCAGGCTCCCACCCACCCACCCCCATGGGGCCAGGGAGGTTAAAATCGCCAGCTTCTGGGAGTGTTTGGAGGCTTGGGGAGCCTCCAAACACTCCCAGAACCTGGCAATTTTACCCCCCCCGGGTCCCATGGGGGGGTGGGTGGAGGGTGGCAAGGGTCCAAGGGACCCTCCCTTGGACCCATGCCACCCTCCCCCCACCCACCCCCACGTGGCCAGGGGGGGGGGGTAAAATCGGGAGCTGGCGATTTTACCCCCCCTGGTCCCATGGGGGGGTGGGAGGCTCCCTTGGACCCTTGCCAGGCTCCCACCCACCCACCCCCACGGGGACAGCGGGGGCAAAATCGGGAGCTTCCAGGACCTTTTCTGAGCCTGGAAAGGCTCAGAAAAGATCCTGGAAGCTGCCTATTTTGCCCCCTCTGTCGCCCGGGGGAGGCAGGGTGAGTCTCCAAAGGGTCCTATGGTGTGTTCTAGGACTCTTTGGATACTGACCCTGCCTCCCCTGGGGGCCAGAGGGGATGAAATCACCACCTTTGGGGGCTCTTCTGAGGCTTGGGAAACTTCAGAAGAGCCCCAGAAGGTGGCGATTTCACCCCCTCTCGCCCCCGAGGGAGGCAGGGGGAGGCTCCAAAGGGTCCTGGAACACACCCTAGGACCCATGGGTGTGTTCCATAAGATGGACCTCTCCATAAGGCTCACCAAATTTTAGGAGAAGAAAGCAGATAATTTTTTCCTGTTTTCTTCTCCTAAAAATTTGGTGCGTCTTATGGAAAGGTGCGTCTTATGGAGCGAAAAATACGGTATATGTATAACTAGATATCCATCTGTTTCATCTATATTATCCGGTATAATATTCGGTAAAAACAATTCTTGATTTAGTGGAGTACAGTATTACAGAGCAATATTTTTTTGTAATGAACTATGTACTGCTATCCAATACTGCTTCACTTCTCTACAAGTCCCTCATATATGATAAAAACTCCCTCATGTGCTTTATACTTCCAACACACACTTGACACCTCTGTATAAATCTTTGACAGTTTTTTTAGTCATATATCACCTATAAAACATCTTAACATATATAAGATGTTTTATAGGTGATATATGACTCCAAAAAACTGTCAGAGATTTATACAGAGGTGTCAAGTGTGTGTTGGAAATTTTATGCTTAAAATTTACCAATTTTGTAAGCTTTATATTATTTTTTTCATATTTGCAACCAATGATCAATATCAATATTATGTCCTATATTTTGTGCCCACCTAATCATATATTCTTTTACAATCTCATCTTGCATTTTAGTTTCAAGCAGATAATCATACATTTTCATACTTTCTCGTTTGAACCCAACAAATGTTTATTAAATACCATTGGTTCTATGTAGAAGCCCTCTGTTTTGTCTTTTGTGTCCCTAGATTCTCTTTGAGATCTAGCCCAGTGGTCCCCAACCTTGGACCTCCAGATGTTCTTGGACTACAACTCCCAGAAGTCTTCACCACCACCTCTGCTGGCCAGGATTTCTGGGAGTTGAAGTCCGAGAATATCTGGAGGCCCAAGGTTGGGGACCATTGCTCTAGACCACCAGTCTAGATATATATTTTGCACTTTTAACTCTTCTTTGGACCTTAAATCACAATCCTTTTTTTAATAAATCTTGATATCTTAACAATTTCACTTCTGTTACAATAGGTTAGGCATCCTTCAGTCTCGAAAGACTATGGTGTCGTGCTCTGTATGGAGGACTTGGAACAGCGTCTAGTGTGGCTGAAGAGGCCAATTCGAGAGTGGCAATCTCTTCCACACTGAAGACAAATCCAATCTGTCCCCTGTCCAGCTCCCTAGTTTTGCTGCTTTTGTGACTTCCTCTTTGCCTCGGCCTGCTGGACAAGGGTCTCTTCAAATTGGGAGAGGCTGTGATGCACCGCCTGCCTCCAGGCTGAACGGTCAGATGTCAGGGTTTCCCATCTGTTGAGGTCTATTCCTAAGGCCTTCAGATCCCGCTTGCAGATATCCTTGTATCGCAGCTGTGGTCTCCCTCTGGGGCGATTTCCCTGCACTAATTCTCCATACAGGAGATCCTTTGGAATCCGACCATCAGCCATTCTCACGACGTGCCCAAGCCAACGTAGACGTCGCTGTTTCAGTAATGTATACATGCTGAATATTCCAGCTCGTTCTAGGACTACTCTGTTTGGAACTTTGTCCTGCCAGGTGATGCCAAAAATCCGTCAGAGGCAACACATATGGAAAGTGTTCAGCTTCCTCTCCTGACATGCACAAAGGGTCCAGGACTCACTGTTTCACCTGACTGCCTCCCTGTTACAATATTAGGCTGTATAAAGGCCTCTATAGGTGATACCCAGCTCAGGTTTCTTTTCTTTTCTTCTTCTTCTTCTTCTTCTTCTTTTTTTTTTTTTTGTATATCTGCTTTATGATCTGTAGCATTCCCCTTTATTATGTCAATGGTTCATGTTTGTTATGTATTTTTCATGTATATTCATGATGCTGAGAAGCGGAACTGAGAGAGATGTGATAAGAGGCGGAGCCTGAGAGAGGGGGATATGAGTGGCGTGAAAGAGTGGAGAAGGAGATAGAGTGTGGAGTTTGGGGAAATCTGAGAGGTGATTAGTTAGGAGTGTATTATCAAATAGAAGATTGTTGTTAATAATAAATTAACCTATTGAAGATATTCATGAATCACTATCAATTTCTGTAATCGATAAACTAAAGTTATATTTAAAAGACTTTAAAGTGTGGAACTGAATCTTCATCTTCCTGAAGTAATGGTGATTTAGTGATCACCTGGTGGCAGCAGTGTAAAAGAGGGGATTGTTTGCCTTCGAGTGCTCTAAGTCTTGATGATCAATCAAGGGGGCACGTGGGTGAACGCCACATGATCTTTTTCTCAGTTCCTAATAAGGCTCTTCTTATTTTTTGTACCATAAAAAAGCATACCAACCTAACTGTAGATCATGTCCTTCCAGCTTGAGTAGTCTATTATTATCTAAGATTAACCATTCCTTTTTCCAGACTAATACACAGGCTCTAGAATAGAATGCCCAATTTGGGAGACCCAAACCTGCTCTTAACACCCCCTGAGCGTTCTTTCTAATGTTATATCACTTCATCTCCTTCCCTAAGTCCCCATATGGCTTGCTGATTCCCACTTAACCCCTGCCAACTATTTTGGCCACCCACTGGAAGAAGCGAAGCTAGGAACTTGGCAAAAAAAATGAACCAACATGAACTGTCACTTTGGCGGTTCTTGCTCATCTCTACTCAGAACAATTATGACTTCACTGAGAAGTCCCTACATGACAAACTGGGAAGTGAGCCAATCAGGCCCCTGCAACTTTGCGTGATGACTTCAACATCATTCAAAAGGACAAAGGAGAAGGAGAGTGTTGAGAAACAAAAAGTGTGTGTGTACTCTCTGTATGCGCGGATGCATATCTAATCATCATTTATTTCTAGAATTTACAAATGTTTAGAATTTATTAGCTGAGTGGATAGCTCAGTGGTTTAGTATCTGGCTGTGAAACCAGAGGTTGGGAGTTTGATTCCCCACTGTGCCTCCTGTGAGTAGAGCCAGCCTGCGTGACCTTGGGCAAGCTGCACAATCCCCGGGGTGCCCCCAGAAGAAAGGAATAGTAAACCACTTCTGAGTATTCTCTACCTAGAAAACCTGAAAAGGGTCTTCATAAGTCAGAATTAACTTAACAGCACATCATGATGATGATGATGATGATGATGACAATGCTGATGACAATGGTGATGATTAGAAAGTATTTATTTCTATAATCCAACCATTATTTCTACACTTTCGAAATAAAATGCACCTCTCGATGATGGGAAAGATTAACCAGCTGACCCATGTGCTTATTTACTCTACTACCCAGTTACTAACTATGGATGGCCAACTTTAGGGTCTCCAATCTCCCTTCTTATAATTCTTTATCTTTAAAACAGGCTTGAGCCCTACGTCTGGTGTTAATCTCAACTGGAGGGGATACACTGAACCAAAGAATCTTGCATTACATATGAACTCGCTAATTTCCCATGGATTCAAGGTGTCTGTTTTGGTTGAAACTAACAACTAGATCCTAGGTTCCCAACCTTTGTTACTCGGATGTTTTTGAACTGCAACTCCCAGAAACCCCAGCCAGCACAGTTGGTGGTGAAGGCTTCTGGGAGTTGCAGTCCACAATTCCTGAGTAAGCCAAGGTTGAGAACCAGTGAACTAGATTTATGTCTCAGACCACACAACCTTTAAAACAGATGATACCAAATGTAGAACTGTTCTTTGATTGTCCTTCAGTGAGGGGATTCTTATCTTTAAAGTGAGGCATCTAGGTCCCTTACTGACACATCCTCAAATAGTACCATCACCACCACTTAGTATATTACAAAATATTTAGCAGAATATAAATAGTAACGTCTGGACTTAATTAAGAAGTTAATTTCTTTTAAAAAATCTATGTTCTGTAAGGAACATAAAATATAGTGCATTTGGGCTGCATTTCTGTGCACTAATTCTAAAGTATGCCATAGTGCACTATATAAATACTTAATAGTAACTGACGTTTGTATTAAAAGTGGGGCATTAAAACTAGAAACATTACATTTCACATTTCATTATACTATACAGTATTATATATATTTAGCATTCTGTACGGGCAGTTTGTTATTTCTAACTGCGTGAAATATGACAAACACAATGGAAAATGTAAATACTATAATTCTGCAAAGCATTTTAAATTGTTCCTAATGTATGCATATACAGCACAATCCTCAAACAAATGGAAATACACACTGAAAAAGCCATAATTTGGAATGAATTAGGATGCACTCCTTTACTCTAATTCTGTTTCACCTGACTGCCTCCCTTTTTTCCAAAAGTAACCTGGATATTTTACACATTTATTTATTA
Source organism: Pogona vitticeps (assembly GCF_051106095.1). Taxonomy (NCBI): domain Eukaryota; kingdom Metazoa; phylum Chordata; class Lepidosauria; order Squamata; family Agamidae; genus Pogona; species Pogona vitticeps. The sequence goes on along the minus strand of NC_135787.1, from coordinate 17,228,434 downwards.
AGTAGTTATTCACTTCCAAGACTAGCAAAAAGAACTCATTTAAATTCTTTAATCTACAAACGCTGGGATCACAGGAAGAGCGACATTAAACACATCAATTTTGGTAGTTCAAGAGGTGACTGGGATGGAGGGAGAAAAACACACCATGCATTGTTAATAGTGGCAGTGCAAACATGGTTGGTTTCAATTTATCTCTTTTCATATTAAAAATGAATGTGATTGCCTATACAGAGCAGAAATTGCTGTTTGCATATTATTCTCACAAATGAGCAAGATACTTTTTCAAAAAAAAAAAAGCAAGGATGGAGAATGGAGGATTAATACTTGTTCTGAGCAACTCTGAGATTTCATTTTGTGAGATTTTCCCCTCTAGATTCCACCTTTAAATTCTGCCCCTCTCTATCAGCGGATGTGGCCAACCTCCAGCTCCAATCTAATGCCTGGCAAATAAGGCTATTTCCATTTACTCTCGTCCTCTCACCTGGACAGCAGCTGCCACCAATTTTCACATCATCTGACTTTCTTTTATGCCAGGTTTCATAGTTGCTAATAGCTCTGTGGACTTCATTCCCAATTGTGATATGTGTAATTTGCAACATATAGGCCCACCAGCTATAAGGGTATCATCTAATCATCGTGGAATGCAAACTAAATGGCCTTATTATTCCTTCCACAATTACAGGCAATGATTCTACAGGAAAAGACACTTGGATCAACATTTTTATTTGCAATGATTACTGGATCAATGGCTTATAGGTGTGACGAGTTTAACATTTTTATAGAAGGAGTAATTAGGTCAATTGCCACAATCTGTTTCCTGTTCCCCTGGATTTTGGTGAAATGCACTCAGTATCTCTTAGAAAACAAAAATTTTGAGCATTTTTGGAGTCTTAATGTGGGGGTATAGCTATGGACTGTAACCAGGAGCATCTGCTTTTCAAAATACACTAAAGCCCCTTTTGCTTATTTCTTTTGAATAAAAGTGATGTGAAGAACTGATGCAACCCCCATTTCCAGATCTGGCCCAAATTACACTGCTGTCTGAGGAAAAAATGAGATGACTCCTGCATTCCATGTCTAAATGCCTCTTGGATGCATAGATGAAGCTTCTTCCTGCACTAGTGATAGAACAAGATTCTACATTACGCCTGAAGGCAGCAGGCTGGCTTATGGGATGGAAAGCAGATTGTGTGTCGCACAGTGTTCTCCTCATGAGGCAGCTACCATACTCTGCCTAATAGTAGGGCTGATCCCATTGACCTTTCCTCTTCTACTAGTTTGGCTTTGTTTCTTTACATGAAGCACCGACTTCTTCAGAGAGAAAACCTGCACTAGTATGAGCCAGCAAGAGAGACACAATCAACTAGCTATTTTTTTTCCAGCTCACCAGGGGTTTGATTAAGTTTTTCTGTTTGCTGCCTATATGGAAATGCAAAAAACAGAGGGGTCACACATGCTATCAGGGCAAGAGTTCAAGGAAGAATAAGTTGAATGAGCTGGAGGGCCCTCAAACACAGCAGGACTGGCTCACACAGTTTGAAATAAGCAAAGACAGATGTACTACCAAATAGTCCCTGGGAAAATAATTAAGGACGGAGTATACTGCTATGTCTGCACTGCTCAGATGTATCTGTTTATTAACATTGAAAGTAAGTATTAATTCTTCTTTAATGATTATCAGTAGGTAGCTTTCAGTTGTGAGACCTCTCTGACTGAAACCCATTGTTTTCTGCCTAATTAAAAAGATTAGTGCTTTTACTTCCCCTGCCATTCCCAACAAAATAACCTGATATAGAGCTTGAATATAGAACTGTCAAGATAATTGTCTGGTAACCTGATATTTAAAAAGAAGCATACTAGTAAACCACAACAGTGAAATAAATGTAAAGGGATAAACTAGACAGGCTTGAAATCTGCCAAACAATAATCATGAATGCTAATGAGTTTTGAAGCAAATTATTTTATATTTTCTCAAATATAATGTTTTTATGCTCCTTTTTCATGTCAGTGGCTGAAATCCTGTTGCTTATCATTGTAAACTACATCTGTGAGGATGTGGTGAATCAGCTCCTCTGTACATTCCACTGATTCAGTGGGCCTACTCTAACTGACTTACTATGTCAAGCAATAGGATTTCAGCCAGAGAGACCCCATGGGCAAAATGTGTTCATTTTTTAAAATGTAACCACATACACAGGCACATATGTGTGTGTTTGTGTGGTTTTAGTAGTAGTAGAATAGGACACACAAAGGAACACAGATTTCTTTTTAAGTAATGAAAATGGAAAGCTTTAATAAAAAACCTCATAATTTTGGAAAGAATCTGGAGTTACAAAGAAATGTCAGCTAGTTGTCACACTTACCTCAGCTATGAAAGACTTGGCTGTTGATGGGTTCATTACCAGAATGGCTCGTCTCAAAGTATCCCTGTAACGATTGAGTTCTTCAATCCGCATGGTGGCAAAGAGCCCTGTGATCATCTTATTGATGTTGTTCTCTACCTTCTGCAGTGCTACATCCATTCCCTGCTGAGATACTTTGTCCAAAAACTCTTGTATTCCACGGATATCTGGGAACATCAAAAGCCCATCAAAATGCTAATTACCATATAGAAAGAAGACAAAACCTATTTTGGCTTATCTAAAATAAGGTATTCTGCCTCGTGTCAAGCTACCACCCCCTGAAGACCACATTAACTTAATATTCATTGGAACTGCTCCTCAGATAGCTCATGACATGTCCTAAAGGCCTAATTTGTGAGAAGGAATTTTAAGGTATTAGTTCATTTTGAAAAGAGCCATTTAAAAATGGGATTTAATTATTCCTGGTTGCCTTCTTCTTTTCCTCATCTCATTGTTCCAGACTCTGACTAACCCTGTGGTGCTCAGAAAACAGCTTCTCATTAAGCAACACCTGCAGAGAAGAGGGCAATAAGTTATCAAAATGCGTCCTACAAGTGATTTCTATTTTGTTGGATGGAGTCTGGAAATCACATTGGAACAACAATATACCTGTCTGTCATCAGGGGAAAAGAAAGACTACTGCTTACTAAAATGAAAATTTAGCAAAAGTGGCACCCATTTCTAAAACAGATGTAACAGAAACCTATTATGTGTGCAGCTAGTGGCACCCATACAAATCTGATTTAAGTATATCCTGGAGTTTATGGCAGGAAGAGAGACTGCCGACCTGAATCTGGAGTGAGAAAGAGGGATCCAGTATCATATGACTCCCTGTAAACAATCAGTGAGAAGAAAAACTTGAAGAGACAAGGTGATGGTCTAAGTTTCAAGAGACAAGGTGATGGTCTTTGAGCGTCTCTCACCATCTCATTGTCATCTGTATCTTAAACCCCTTTGGCTTAGCCCCATGCAAACTTTTGCTATAGAATTAACTCATCACAAATGTACATTCTGGGCTGCTGTCTTCTCGAGGCTGACAAGGGCTCTTTTTTTTTTTTGGTTTGGTGCCAGTGATCACATCCATGTAGGAAGAGGCACGACTTTTAATAAAAAAGATAAGAGACAGTAAAAAGCTGAAAGGATAAGCAATAAAACATCATAGTCAAACTTCATGCCCCTTCTGTGCACTGGGAGCCCCTGAAGAACAGCAGTGACAGACAGCTAGAAATCAGTTGTGCAACACCCTCCGGAGTCTAGACTTTGCTGGAGCTAATCAGTGCCCCAAATTCCTAGCTCTGACACACCTTTTCAGACAGTGCACCTGTTCATTAACACATCTCTACGAGTTCATTAACATATCTGAGATGTTGGCCATCTCGTATTTATAGTTCACTAATTGGAAAAATGATAACAAAGCATATATATGTCTAATGAGCAAAATGATAACCAAACCAGACATAAAAAGACAACATTTCTGAGGACAGTCTGACCTGGTTTCTACTTAAAACCTGTGACCTTCTTACCTCAGAACATCTGGGGTAAACAACTTGATCACTTGGCCAGCTAAGATTGGCTTCCAGCACTTGAGTTCTTTCTCTTAGTAAAATCTAGTAACCTCTGATGCCTTTCCCATGTCCAGAAGTATCTTAGACATTTTGCAGCATCTTAAGCATTGGACACAGCGAGACAGATTTCTTCATATCACATTAGACTTCATTGCCATTCTTCTGCTTGGGCAGTATAATGGCCTCTGGGAAGTGAGGGGTCAAGAGTGAAAGGGTAAGTCTTTTCTTCTTCTTTCTGCAGTCTTGCTAATGAGTAATTTCATATCAAAGTAAGCCTCTCTTGTCACTAATGGAGGCTTCCCTTGAAATATAAATAGTGCTTTCAATGAGACAATTCAGGAGGGCAGCGGTAGAAAAAGGGTTGAAATTGTCGTTCTTCCCACCCCTAAGTCCAGGTTTCCTATGCACAGCAAAAACATGGACTTTAAATACCCAATGTCATATGTATTTCCCTTAATTTTGAAGGCTATTCCTTCCTTTATGGTCTTCTCCTCCTCTCCTAAATCTTTCCATTTCTGGCATATTCAGAGATGCAGTTTATAGAACCTGCTCAGAAAATCATGCATGGTCTATGAAGTGAGTCTATATGAAAATGAAAGCAAAATAAACTTCAGCAAAACCCTAGAAAATTTCTGATTGTTGAAATTGCCTTTAAAAACGGCCTTATCGGATCAGGCAAAAGACACATTAGTCAAAAAGATCTATAGCAGGACCTGCATTCAGTGGCCCTCCCACTCATGTTCCCCAGCAAATGATGTTTAGAACCACATGAGCAATATATAGGCAATTATGGATAGATTTATATGTTTCGTGGAGTTGCTTTACCTGGAAGTCAATGGCTATGAGCAACTATCTAATAGCAGCAAATTCTATATTTTACCTGTGTGCTATGTGAAGAAATATAGCATGTACCCTGAAAATATTTAGGAAAAGGGAAAAACTTTTTATATCAGGGTTAGTCAAATTGTGGGCTGTGAGCTGTGGTCCCAAAACCCTCATTTTAGCCCACACCGCCCCAAGAAGAAACCAAATTTAAATTTGTGACTGTAGTGTGCTTTGTAAAGAGAAAACTTCCCACCCCTTTTGATTTTTAAAAATGGATGTAATATGTTAATAATCTAGCAGAAATAAAAGCGGATTTGGATTCCCTCACCTCCGGCAAGGAACCTGGAAAGGATAACATCCCTGCTGAAGTGCTGTAAAGAGATCATCACCACCGAGCTGTATGAAATCTTTTGTCTTTGCTGGAGGGAAAGTGGAGTACCACAGGACATGAAGGATGTAAAAATCATCACATTGTATAAGAACAAAGGAGACAGGGGCAACTGCAATAACTACCATGGCATCTCTGTTCTCAGCATTGTAAAGAAGCTGCTTGCCCGTGTTGTGCTGAAGAAATCCAGCTGCTTGTAGACAGAGTCTATCCAGAATCACAGTGTGAATTTCGAGCTAACAGATCCAGTACTGACATGGTATTTTCCCTCACATAGTTGCAGGAGAAATGTAGGGAACAACAACAACCACTCTTAGTGGCCTTCATAGACCTTACAAAAGCATTTGACTTGGTTAGCAGGGATGGCCTTTTTAAAATACTTCCCAAGACCGGATGTCCATCTCGACTTCTTAACATCATCAGGTCCTTTCATGAGGAAATGAAGGGCACTGTAGTTTTTGATGGCTCAACATCAGAGCCCTTTGACATCCGAAGCAGAGTGAAACATGGCTGTGTCCTTGCACCAACCCTTTTTGGGATCTTTTTTGCTGTCATACTGAAGCACGCCTTTGGAACTGCAACAGAAGGTGTCTATCTCTGGACTAGATCAGATGGGAAGCTCTTTAATCTCTCTAGATTGAGAGCAAAGACCAAAGTCTAGCTGAAATGCATGTGGGACTTCCTCTTCACTGATGATGCAGCTGTTGTTGCCCATTCTGCTGAGGATCTCCAACAACTCATGAATCACTTTAGCAAGGCCTGCCAAGACTTTGGATAAACAATCAGCCCGAAGAAAACACAAGTCATGGGCCAGGGTATGGACTCATCTCCCTCTATTACCATCTCTACACAAGAATTGGAGGTTGTTCATGACTTTGTGTACCTTGGCTCAATGATCTCTGACACTTTCTCCCTAGATGTCAAGCTGGATAAACGCACTGGCAAAGCACTTACCACATTCTCTGGACTCACAAAGAGAGTATGGCTTAATAAGAAGCTGATGGCATATATCAAGATCCAAGTCTATAGAGCCTGTGTCCTGAGCACACTTCTGTACTGTAATGAGTCCTGGACCCTTTGTGCAAGGCAAGAGAGGAAGGTGAACATGTTCCATATGCGTTATCCCCAATGCATTTTGGTATCACCTGGCAGCACATAGTTCCAAATAGAGTAGTCCTAGAATGAGCTGGAATTTTTAGCATGTATACATTACTGAAACAGCGATGTCTACATTGGCTTGGGCATGTTGTGAGAATGGCTGATGGTTGGATTCCAAAACATTAACTGTATGGAGAATTAGTGCAGGGAAATCGCCCCAGTAGGAGACCACAGCTGCTATACAAGGACATCTGCAAGTGGGATCTGAAGGCCTTAGGAATGGATCTCAACAGATGGGAAACCCTGACCTCTGAGCATTCAGCCTGGAGGCAGGCGGTGCAGCATGGCCTCTCCCAATTTGAAGAGACACTTGTCCAGCAGGCTGAGGGAAAGAGGCAGTCACGAAAGCAGCAAAATCGGGGAGCTGGACAGATGACAGATTGTGTTTGTCTTCAGTGTGGAAGGGATTGTCACTCTCAAATTGGCCTCCTCAGCCACACCACACGCTGTTCCAAGTCCTCCATACAGAGCACGTTACCATAGTCTCTCGAGACTGAAGGATGCCTAATCTTGATTTGCCATGTTTCAATCCAGTTGGGAGATTTCTGTCCCTCAGCAATTTGGGACCAGCACTCACTTGTGACTTGCTGGAGATCGTTTGAGTATCACTTCTCTTCCTCTTTCTGAAGGTGTTGGGAAACTATCGGGGACTCAGAAACTATGTCAGGAACTGAGAAACTCTGCTTCGCTTGTAATGACTACTGATTGCCAATTATTCTCCTATTATTAAACCACAATCATTCTCCAATTATTAAAACAGAATTGGTAAGAATGAATTTGTGACTTACAGTAAACTGTAATGAATGAATATTTAATGGATTTATATAAATATATTCAGTGGATTTTGAATACATACATGTAATGAACTTTAAATAGATTCACGTTTAAATGGATTTTAAATGCATTTACTTCATGGATTTTAAATAAAGTAATGATATATGATAGTGCATTGACATCAAAAAGTGAAGTTTCAGCTTATTATTTTCACTTTCACTTGGCACATGCCCCTTTAAGAAGTATAGCTCCTCCTGGGGAGCCCTCCTGAAAAATGACCTCACCCTGACCACACAGGTATTGCCTACCCTGATTTATATGATCTGAAGAGAAACCAGGAAATGATTTTTACAAAACTTGATTCATATTTATCACCTGTGAAATTCAACTAATAGTGCCTTTTCACCACCTACAACATGATTTTTCTAACTCTTCCTGACTACATTTAACTTTGACTCTTTTATCATACAACTCTATCAAGGTCAATGAAGTATTTGTTGATTTTTTGTGTGCTGTCATATGCTTCATGTTTATTGAATTTATTTTATTTTAACGTTAGCATTAAATGATGATGTCCTGAACTATTGATCTTTCCTTTTTATTTACATACACAATGAGGATAATTCTTAGCTGACACGGTACTACATTGACATCTGGTCAATGTCTTGTGTAGAAGGAGTACCTGAGAACACAGGATTTCTTCTGTAGACATGTTGCTATAGAAAGGTTTTGTTCAATGTGGAAAGCTTAAAGGCTATGACTTTAGGCATTTGTACATTATTAACCTCTATAACCTACTAATCCAATTTTTAAATCAAATATAAGAATGAACCAGAAACTAAGGAAGAGTGGACTTTGTTATAGGAATTAAGAAATGTAACTACTATAACGAGAACAGGAGTGGTCATCAAATGGTCTGTGAGCCAACATGTGGCTCCATGGGAAATGTTATAGTTCTCAGAGCTGCCCCAGGGCCCCTTCCAAGCTTAAAAACCCTCCCTCTCACCCCCATATCCTCTTTCCAGGAGCAGCAGATTTCACTTTGGGGATGGAGGAATCTCTTGAAAATGTCCACCCACGGGTTAAAAGAGAAAGAGAGAGAGGAAGAAAGTTCCATCTGAGCATTAAACTTTTTTGGAGAGGAAGGAAATGGCTAAAAATAGCCATTTCTCAGCCCAGTGTAGCCTGTTTTTGGGAGCTGAGGCAAAATTTGGACCCTAAGTGCCCTGGGATCATCCATCTTTGATTTAGACAGATACTTTAGCAAATTTCAAGTAGTACTAAACATTGAATAATGGCTTAATCCTGCTAAAGTGCATGCTCCTTCTAAAAATATACTTCCAAAAGATAAGTCAGTGATGCTTAATTGCAGCTCCTATTTAATGTCTAAATCAGGGAAATTAAATTCAGTCTAATCAGTGCTGTTAGAGGTCTTTTTGGCACTTCAAGGCCAATTTAAGAAGCAACACAATTATGTGAACTGCTACAAATGTGCCTGATTTTAAGTGCACCATAAAAAATACATGCTCTTGCTTTAACCCCTGAAACATATAGGTGCACATGGTTACTCTTGCATTCCTGGGAAGTTATCACAAAGTTTGAAATAATTTTTCAGATAAGAAATAAAGAGTGGAGGAATCAAGCAGAAACTTCAGTATTTTGAGGTGATATATGGTGCCTCAGACACACCTTATACAGAGAATGTAATGCATTCCCTTGAGAAAAGATGGAGCCTGAGAAACATAAATTCTATCCAGGTGTGATTCTGCTTTCCAAGTTAATTTGAAAGCATGAGCATAAGGAGTGCACTAAGTCTGCCCCTTTCCTGTAACCATCTCCAAGAAAAGATAGTCTGAAGAGGAAACAGTCTATTGCACATGGAACATCTTCACATGATCAGTAACCCTGAAATGTCAGTGTCTCCAATTGCAGGGAGAGATTCCAAGTACAACAAAAGCTTTCCTCTCCAGCCCTTCCCAGTCTCCACAGAGACAGCAACAGAGGTGAGACAGGGTAGAATTTTCTCTCCCTGATTATGCTTTCAAATTAAACATTTTCTTTTTTTAAAAAAAATGCAAGAGGGCTTTAGTTAACCAAGGATCAGATGCAAAAGCTCAGCTAAATATGGACGGTCCTGTTTTCTTTGGGAACTGTCCAGGGTGCTGAAGCCTTTAACTGTTCTACATACTCTGTGAAAGAGAATAGGCAGCATGTCTTCAAATTAGAGTATACCACCATATTCAGCACAGTAAGGATCATGTGAACTGAGGAGCCAATAGGGTTTTATTTGACCTTGTTTCATTTCTGACCCTCGCTCAGTTCCTCTGTTTTTTGTTACTGTGGGCACGCTGAACTGCTGAGCAACTTTTGGATCTACCCACAGATAGAGGGTAAGGGGTTATATCAGATCTCCCCCTCCCATTCCTTTATCATGCACTGCCAGGACCTATGTTCCAGGTGGTCTTTGTGGGGTACAATTTTTTCCAAGGAATTTTGTAGTGACTTTCTGGTTTAAATAGCCAAATTGGCTTACAAAGTGCCAAGAAAAGGTAAATTTTTGTTTTTTGGGGGCTATAATCTCCACAGGCCATACTAATATGGGCTTCTGGGAATTCCCATTAAAAAAACCCCACAACATTTCTGTCATAATATATTTCTATATTTCTGAGACAATCAAATTTGGTCTGTCAGGATAGAATAGGGGAAAAAAATTTATTGAATTCCTTCTCATTGTTCTCACTAGGAATGAAAAGAATAATTGGTAAATATCTTATTCTTGTTCATTCTTATCAACACAAGAACTAGAGATGGCCACAAACTAAAAAACAAACAAGGAAGCACATTAAAAATCACTGACTGGTTCAGGTCAGTTCAGGTTTGTCAAAACTGATGAAATTGAACTGATCTGAACCACAAACTTTTAAATGATGTAACAAACTTCCAAACACATAACCTGCCCCATCCCATTCCTACTGCCCCCCTGTTGTCTCCCTACCTGGTCCTGGTGCCTCTTCCTCTTCATCCTCCACCATCTTGAGACACAGCAGGCCTGGCTTCCCTTCCAAGAACTGGGCCTACTGTCTCTGTGCATGTCCCCATCTACAGTATTAGCTGACTGGTGGGTGCATGCACAGAGACTGTAGGACCAACTACTGGAAAGGAAGCTCATTCAAGATAGCAGCAGTAGAGGAGGAAGAGGCAACAGGACAGGTAGGAAGGTGACAGGGGCAGTGGGCAGGCTGTGGGGCTGCAAATGGGTGATCCAGTGCTGCACGGTGCCAGATCATCCATTTGCAGTGATGGAGGAGGAAGAGGAGGCAGCAGGATCAGGTAGTGAGGTGATGGTGGCTGTGGGCAGGGGGTAGACTGTGGGGGTGGGGGTTCAATTTCCCCTCCTCCAGGCATGAACTTGTTAAAAAACTTTCATGGTTCATTTTTTTAAAAGTTCAGATGATTTGCAATTCTTGGTTGGTGGGTAACCACGAATCACCATTTTTGTGGTTTGTCCCAATCTTTAGTATTAACTTGTGGAAATTGTGCCAGTTATGTAATTTATGCAGCTTGTGTAAAACTATGAAGCTGGTAGCACAAGAAAGCCTCATTCCACAGGACGAGGAATAAAATATTGATATTCCTTCATACTGCTTCTGAGGCTGGGACAAACAAGAAATAACATCCTCCAAGTCTTTTGTGCAAAAAGCCAAAAACCAACCCAAAACAAAACAATACAAACCTGGACAATTCTTCAACAGAACATTATTTTGCCATCCTTTCTGGTGCAGGGGAAGAAGTTACAGTTCATGTGCAAATTCACTCTCATGTACAAGGTTGAGACAAATGAGGATGTACATGCCTATGTTGACTAGTGAGGATCTAACTCATCAAACCTAATACTGTACAAGCAATAATTCACCTTGGACAAATATCCTGACATTCTATCCATACCAAGAGATAGATGAGGGCTATATAAACACACAGTGCATTTTAGTGTGACCTCCTCCTCAGAAGATCTACCACTGGATAGTGGCCTTGAAAATCTGCACCAAAACAGTACGGTCCCATGGTTGACAGTAATCATTCATTCTTTTAGGATAGTTATTTTCTTGCTGATAAAGTCAAAGTCAGCCAAGAGAGCATGGGATTCAGCCAATCTATCACCAGTCAAGAAAAAATGGGTAAGTAATGATAGTGCATCAGAAGCTGTAAGGCTGCAGTGTGTTCATCCAAACTTGTGAAAAATGAGTACACGATTCCCCAGTGGATATGTCAGGATTCGCAAGAAATCATTTGACCCTCTCCAGAGGAGAAGCTAGAAAAGATTATGTTCCTGATAAGGAGAATAAAACAAAGCCAGAATCTCTCCAGGTTTTACAAAGCTTAATGAAAAACTAGAAAATAAATAAACTGTAGGTAACAGAAAATCCATAATTAACTGCTGAGCCCACAGTAATTCAAATGCATTATTGTCCAACCATACATACAAAATGTCACCTTATCAAAGTACGCAGTGCTTTTGATAGGTGTTGTTTGAGTTTAATAACTTTCAAATAGTGAGCAGTGCAGAGACAAAAATGAAAACACAAGACTCAGATGTGTTCCCTTCACCACCAGAACTGTATTTACAAAATATTCATCCATATATACACCTCTTCAGAATTGGCAGAGCAGAAATGGTAATCACAGTCCAGTGCAGTCCAATAATCCAGAATGTTGACTGACAAAGTGACATGCTGCTTCTCTATGAATATCTCAACAACATAGGTTTGTTAACTGCCCACCTATATACCTGTGTATGATGCAACATTTACTCAGCAAATTGAGCATTGCACATGTGTAGCCATGTCACCTGTCCTGGCTAGAGGCCAACTAGAATGACTCAGTGTTTCTTCCTTTGCTTAATCATTCTCCCATAATTCAGACAATTCCATATTTCTCTGTCATATGTTAATACACCTTGTACCATGCAATTTTGTTCTTGCGTCCTTCCAAAAATATAAAATGATTCAGTTAAAGGGAATAATAATATTATTATTATTCAAGGGGATTCTCACCACTGCTGTTTAACATCTCACTAATCCCCATGTCAATAATATTAAATAAAACTTGATTGGGCTACCATATTTCAGAACAAGTAGGGGGGGAAATCAATCATCTGTTAGATGACCTAAAGTAAAGTAAAGGTAAAGGTTCCCCTTGACAATTTTTGTCCAGTCGTGTCCGACTCTAGGGGGCGGCGCTCATCCCGCTCTTCAAGCCATAGAGCCAGCGTTTTGTCCAAAGACAATCTTTCCGTGGTCACATGGCCAGTGTGATTTAGACACGGAACGCTGTTTACCTTCCCACCGAGATGGTACCTATTTATCTACTCGCATTTGCATGCTTTCGAACCGCTAGGTTGGCGGAAGCTGGGACAAGCGACGGACGCTCACTCCGTCGCGTGGATTCGATCTTACGACTGCTTGGTCTTCTGACCCTGCAGCACAGGCTTCTGCGGTTTAGCCCACAGCGCCACCATGTCCCCTAAAACTATGTGCAAAAGTTTCCACTGTGACATAGAATCACTGCTAAACACAGAGCAATTATTTAGTGAAGATATTCAAATGAAATTTACAAATGACAAATGTGCAGCTCTGTCTATACAATATGCAAAGATACAAAAACTAGATGGAATAGAGTTAAAAATTGGTGACAGTATAAAATCACTATCAAGTGATGAAAATTATATATACTGTGAAATACCGAAAGCAGATAACATCCTGCACACAAAAGTTAAAGAACTGTCAGAAAGGGAATACATCAAAAGACTGCTGGAAATCTTAAAATCAAAATTAAATGATGGAACTACAATAAAAGGCATAAGCACATGGGTCGTTCCAGTAATTAGATAGCCAGCTGGAAAAATAGATTGGACCCAAAATGAATTAAAAGAATTAGATTGAAAAACACAGAAACTAATGAATATGCATCATGCACTAAATCCAAAAAGTGATGTGGACAAATTACATTTACCATGAAAAATTGGAGGCTGTGGATTACTGCAAATACAGCAGGTAGTAGAGGACGAAAAAAAGAAGCCTAAATGATTATATCAGTACAAGTCAAGAAAAAATTATTTAAGGTGCTGAAAACAGAATATTTTGAAACAACCCCTGAGAAATATTGATGGAAAGCATGATAGTAATTCAATATGGGCATAGCTAAAACTGAAGAGCATTAAAAAAGAAATCAAAGACTAGATTTTGCTGTACAAGAACAAGCACTCCAAACCAATGTGATGAAAGCTAAAATTCACGGAATTAGTGCGAACAGCAAATGTCCACTCTGCCAAAAAAAAGATGAAACGGTGTCACAACTAGAGATATAGGACCAAGTGCCAAAATGGTGATTCATCTTGGTTCATGTTTCCTAAAGGTTGATGAATCACAAACCACAAATTTCCCTGGGTGAACCAATGAGCCATGAATCGGTGTTGGTTCGTCTCTTCTCTTTTTTTGGAAAGCTGCGCCTCCACAGCCTGCCCCTCCATCTCTGCCCCTGTCACTTCCATACCTTGTCCTGCTGCCGCCGCCTCCTCCGTCACTACTGCCTCCACCAGAATGGAAGCTAGGATGCTGGACCAGCAATTTCTGTTCCACCAGTCTAGCTTCCATTCCATTACAAACAGTGTATGGGGGGGGGGGTCCCCTTTGGGCTTCCTGTGTGAATCAGCTGATCCACATGGGCATAGAAAGATAGGGAAAGCCTACCGAAGGGAAACACACACCCCAGCTGTCTTTGCAAACAGGGGAATAGAAAGATAAGGGAAGCCTATCCTAAGGGAAACCTCCCATCCTAGCTGTCTTTGCGGCGGTGGGGGAAGGTGATTCCCTTCTAGCAGGCCTGCCCTGTCTGTCTATGCCCTATGGATCAGCTGATCCACAGCAGCATAGGCAGAGGCTAGAGATGGGGATGAACTGATGAATATAAAAGGTGTATATTCGTTCCTTCATAATCATCAGGGTCTCCAGATCTCATAAATAGGAAGGAACGAATATTCAATGAATCAGCGCTATTCAACAAATATCACAATTCATTTTTATCTTGGTCCCCGTGTCTAGTCACAACTCATCTGCAAATATCCAAACATTGCACAAACAGACTGCAAAATTAGACATGGCAGAGTGGCAAAACTAGTGCACTGGGCATTATGCAAAAAGTATAACTTGCCAGCCTCCAAAAACCCATGGGAACATCAGGTAGAAAAGCTGTCAGAAAATGATGAAGTCAAATCTTGTGAGATATTCGGATCCTGACTGATAGACCCCATAGACTCCTTGAACATAATACACCAGACATAATAGTAACAAAATGAAGAAATGTCTGGATCATTGACGTTGCAATTCCAGGGGTTGACAAAGTTGAAAATAAAGAATGGGAAAAACTAACAAAATACAGAAAGCTGGCAATCAAAACATCTCACTTGTGGGTGAAACACACTTCGCTGGTCTCCATAGTTATCCGGGTTTTGGCAACAATATCAAGAAACTTCACACAATATTATAATCAGTTGCAGATTTCAGAAATAACATCATCAGAACTACAAAAAAATGGCAATATTAGGAACACCATATCTACTGTGCCAATATTTAACAGATACCTAGGTTTTTGGTTAAAACTTGTATCTGTTATGTAATAGCAGTCGGTGTATTTATAATGTTGATTGGCTGTGTCTGGTATTTTTGAATAATAATAATAATAGTGTGCCATCAAGTCAGTTCTGAGTTATGGTGACTCTTTTTAAAGTTTTCTAGGTAGAGAGTACTCAAAAGTGGGGGCATCCTGAGTTTGTGGAGCTTGCCCAAGGCCACACAAGCTGGCTCTTATATCTGGAGGCACAATGGGGAATTGAACTCCCAACCTCTGGCTCCTCGGCCAGACACCTCACTCACTGAGCTATCTAACACACTTCAAAAATATTCATTGAGCGATCAAACAAAAGGCTGCTTTGTTTCCACTGCTGATGAGGAAAGCCTCTGCGTTAACAAATGAGCCTGCCCAAATCCATATCAACAGTGCTTTGTGAGCCTACTGCAGCCATCCTTCTTTGCATAGTGATACCTGCAGTAGCAGAGGCTCAGTTTGCAAAAATGAATAGCTCATTGCTCTAGCTTAGTTCAAATAGATTAGGAGAAAATTCCATTCTCTGGACAAAATGCTGCACTTGCTGCCAGTAGTCTTCGGAGAACATTAACAATAGTGCTTAAAACAATCAGAGGTTGAAGCTCACTGAGGACCCACCTTCATCTTTGGCTTGTGCTGCAGCAATTCCATTCATTCTTTTTATTGTATTATAAATGATGGTATTAATCACTTTGTTCAGCTGCATCAGTTCAGAGTGTTTCTCAGTTTTAAATATACCGTGAAAATATAAAAGGAAAAAGAAAGAAAGCAGCCAAAAAAACAAAACAAAACAAAACAAACAAAACCTGGTACTGCTAATGACAAAGAAAACAATCACATAAAGATGAAATATGTTGTGGAAGAAACTTCTGGGAAACAGCATGAGAGAAAAGACAATTTGCATGGGTTCTGATTGATTCCACCCACTTTTCTACTGTTGGTACCGTTTCCCTGAAAATAAGACCTAACTTGAAAATAAGCCCTAGCATGATTTTTCAGGATGCTCGTAGTATAAGCCCTATCCCAAAAATAAGCCCCAGTTAAGTGAAGCCCCACCCTCCACCATTGTATAGCAACCAGACGATGACATGACTGTATTTGAATAAATGTAGATTGTTGTACATAAAAAATTAAACATCCCCTGAAAATAAGCCCTACTGCATTTATTGGAGCAAAAATTAATATAAGACCGTGTCTTATTTTGGGGAAACACGGTAGTACCTTTGCTGCTCATTCCACAGAAGACAACATCCTGAAAACCCACAATTATCGTGCCACTCCTCATGAGGCTGCAATAACAGAATTCTCAGATCATGGGCACACCTTTGTGCCCATGGAACTGTGATGACAGATAGTACAAGAATACTTAACTTCTGTTCGTTTCACGATAAGATTTTTGTTTAGTCGTTAAGTCGTGTCCGACTCTTCGTGACCCCATGGACCAGAGCACACCAGGCCCTCCTGTCTTCCACTGCCTCCCGGAGTTGGGTCAAATTCATGTTGATTGCTTCGATGACACTGTCCAACCATCATATCCTCTGTCGTCCCCTTCTCCTCTTGCCTTCACACTTTCCCAACATCAGGGTCTTTTCCAAGGAGTCTTCTCTTCTCATGAGATGGCCAAAGTATTGGAGCCTCAGCTTCAGGATCTGTCCTTCCAGTGAGCACTCAAGGTTGATTTCCTTCAAAATGGATAGGTCTCTCCTCTTTGCAGTACAGGGGACTCTCAAGAGTCTCCTCCAGCACCACGTTAAGATAGTGGTTTCCCAACATTTTGGCCTCATGGCTCCCTTCATTTTCTAACCACTGACCATGGCTCCTCTTGCTCTGAGGGGCCATTGGGGCTCTCTCACACCAGAATCAGGATCTCGAGCCCCCTCCTAGTCATCCCATCTCCTCCCCCCAATATCACCGAGAGCCCACCTCCTTCCAAGTCCTGACACAAGAAACTCTTGAGGCTACCCACAAGCACTTCCACTGAGGACCACAGAGGTGGAGAAAAGAGGCAGGTACATGACCTCAATGTCCTGTTCCTGTTAGACATAGAGCTATGAAAACTATAGAGGAGCTGTTAAAAGAGCTATGAAGAGTTCCTCTATAGCCTTCATAGCTCTATATTAATTTTTTTGCTTTATCTTACTCAGCTTACTTTATTATTCTTACTAAAGTATTATTATACTATTAGCACTCTCTGTGTGTGCGTGTGTGTGTGTGATTACGGAGAGATGTTTGTTGTATGGGCTTTGAGTAGATAGGTTACACAATTAGGGTGTTAGGGCCTGTCTTTCTTTCCCTCATTAATTCTTCCCCGATTTCTTTTGATATTTTTGGTATAGTTGTGCAAATACAAATGATTCTCTGCTGGTTTTAGTGCCACAGAGTGCCTGGACTCTCGTACACCTGAGAATGTATAAGTCATGTGGCCAGCCCTTCATTAATTAGTAGAACTTACGTGACGTATGCAGGTGTAAGTTTTCAGTTGGATTCTGGTCTTTGATTAAGGTCTACTACATCCCAAAATTTATGGCACTGCAGAGCACCCTCCTGGTCATACCCATGGCTGTATCTCTCCCATTTGCAACAGTGTGGTGACAAGATAAGTGAGGATTTACATCCCTATTCCTCTTGCTCTTCAACAAATCTTTTGAAGTATATCCAGACCCCCAAAAATGTTGTTGCATCTTGGAGACTACTTATTATTTTTCCATGTCAGTTTTTTAGATCTGTTTCTTCAGACACTGGAGTGAAATAAAACCAGCAGTTATATACAGGGTGTTGGTAAATGGATTAACAGGCTATCAATAACACTATTGATAACAAGTAAATAAGAGTAAGAATGGAAATTGCACGCATTTCCTATGAGATGCAAATTAACAGGAGCCTCAGGTAAATGTCAATTTTTGGAGAGTCCATTACTCTTTAGAATCATGCAGCAGTTGATCAATTGAAAGAGTCAACATCTGCTTCTGGTGAAGGGTCTATCCCACAGACAAGGTTGAAAGGAGAACTGTTTATTAACATATATAATGAACTAAGAATCTCTGGTCATTCTTTTGACATGTGCTGGAACTTATGCACATACTGTATCTTATACCAGCTGTCTCTCTTTCCAGTTTCATTTTGTTGTAATTTTTCTCTACTATAGTCATTTGCAGGTCCCGGGTGTCCAGGGAGACAGAAATGTCCATTAATTCTTTTACACAGACATTCTCCTGTTTGTCCTATATAGAGTGAGGTGGGCATTGCTGGCAAAGAATGACACAGATCGCATTAGCAGATGAATTATTTAACAAGCCCCTGATGTTGTGGGTGACATTGCTGGGGCCTGCAATTGTGTTGTCAGAATAGATGTGGGTACAGAGTTTCCATCTGGGTTTGTGGCAGGGTCTGCAGATCATTTTTGCATCCATGTTGTGCAGTCTGTTGTGAGTCAGTAGTTATACAGGCTGGCTACCAAAGGCTTGGGAAACTGGCATGTTGTTGTTCATAATGGGTTGTAGATTATTGATGATGCATGGGAGTGGTTTCAGTTGTGAGATGAAGGTGACAACTAATGGTGTTAGTCATTTTCTCTTTTGACTCCGTTTTCTAGTAAGTTGTTTCTCAGTATCTGTCTTGCCCTGTTAATTTGTGCTTTAACTACATTAGGCTGAAGTATCCCAGTAATGATAAAAGTCTATTGAGATCTTCTTCCTTACACCCCCAATAAGATGCAGGAAACTTTGCTCCAATTAATATGGTAACATGGGTAGAAATCCCACTGATTTGAACCAGGAATGGGCAATTTTGGTAGGTCTGAGGCAAAATTCCACTGATTGCACCCTTTCAATGCTGAGCTGCTGAAATATGGTGGCAAGCCACAACACAAAAAGAGCTTAAGAACAAGCATTTCCTGCATTTACCAAAGGGCTTTGGTCAAACTTCAGCAACAAACAGCCAAACCTCTTTAGAAGAAGCATCTGCTTCAATAGCTTTTTAATAAGTTTGCCATCCAAATTTTCTGACAGGGTATGGTATGGAAGCACAGTTTGGAGGTGGGGGTAGAGTGGGGCTGTATATAACTGTGTCATCGTTTAGTCGTTCAGTCATGTCCGACTCTTCGTGACCCCATGGACCAGAGCACACCAGGCCCTCCTATCTTCCACTGCCTCCCGGAATTGTGTCAAATTCATATTGGTTGCTTCGATGACACTGTCCAACCATCTCATCCTCTGTTGTCCCTTTCTCCTCTTGCCTTCACACTTTCCTAACATGAAGGTCTTTTCCAAGGATTCTTCTCTTCTCATGAGATGGCCAAAGTATTGGAGCCTCAGCTTCAGGATCTGTCCTTCCAGTGAGCACTCAGGGTTGATTTCCTTTAGAATTGATAGGTTTGTTCTCCTTGTAGTCCAGCGAACTCTCAAGATCCTCCTCCAGCACCACAGTTCAAAAGCGGCCAGTTCTTCAGTGGTCAGCTTTCTTTATGGTCCAGCTCTCACTTCCATACGTCACTACAGGAAAAACCATAGCTTTGACTATGCGGACTTTTGTTGGCAAGATGATGTCTCTGCTTTTTAAGATGCTGTCGAGGTTTGTCATCGTTTTCTTCCCAAGAAGGGAGGACAACGATGTGTGGTGCCCACTAAACACTAGAGAGCAATGTATTGGAGAGCATTAGGATCTGTGTGGACTTTTTGGGGGTGGGGATGAGGCAGCCTGTTCTTTTCAAGGGCCACAGCAGCACAGAAGAAGAAAAGATTGATCCAATATGCCTTGAAGAACAGTGCTCCTATTTTGCACTGATGTACAAGAAGGCAACAATTTTCCCTTAAACTACAACATAAACATAAAAGACATAAACCAAAATGCAAATAGACTTGTTCCCCACCACCATAGTCGTGACCTCTTGCAGTAACCCTCTTCTTCCTCTATCTTTATTCTTCTTCTTCCTTTATTGTCCTCTTCCCCAGAACTGCATTGATTCTTGATTTAGAGCTTTCCCTTTTCCTCTTTTTAGCACATATTCAAGAAATCTGCCCCATATATCATTGAAATTATTCTTTTTCATTTCTCCTTTCTTAACCTTTAAGTTACAAGTTAACTTATCATTTATGGCAATGTTCCATATTTCATAATTCCATTCTTCCATTCGAAATTCAGAATTTGATTTCCAGTTCCTAGCTATCATTAATCTGGCTGCTGTTAATACATTGGTAATCAATTCTCTAGTCATTTTATCATATTCCACATTCTCAATTTGGCAGCACATATATTAAAATTGGAACAATACAGAGAAGATTACAAGAAGGCAACTACTGAAAGGTGTGTCACTCTACTCTCTTTACCTGTCATGAACAGGTAATATCTTTACCTGGGGGTGCCTTAGGAAATATTTCTTTAAGATATTCAAGAATGGTAAATAAGATATTTTTCCAAGCAAACTAATCTCCAGTCTGATTTACAAAGTGCTGTCCATATGCAATGCCTAATACAACAGAGGATATTTACAGAAGATTTTGATTTTAAAAGAGGGAAGAAACTTTGTTTATATATCCACAAGACTAAATTAATTCTGTGAACTATTCCCTCAGTTCTCCTACCTAATGCCAATATTCTCCTTAATTTTACTGAACAAGAAGACAGATGTCTATTTGTTTTTATGTCCATGAGCTGCTTAGACAAATGCAATAATCATGCTGGGTGCTAAATCAAGGCAGGAAAAACAGAATCATCCAGACCCTTTAAGAACAGATGGACCAATATTCATGTGTTCCTAAGTCTCTTGAATAACAGCCATCAACAAGCAATATGTGTAGAAAAGAAGATGATTCTGAGCTCCCTTGAAATACAACCACCGTCTTCTGGACCATAGACCAGATGAACCTTTTTATACTGAATTTATTTAGGATAGTGCTTTAACTATCTACTTAGTTTATCTGTGAAGCTTTTATTGATAGAGTGTTAACACTGTCGATTAACTCGTAAAATTTCTTACAGCTCGGGGCTTGACGTTCTAGGAGATCGACATATGGCTTGTCAATGCTAAACTGCCCCTTGCCAATCGGATATAAAAATGGATACTCTTTCCATTTATCTGGTCAGAATAGTCAGTCAGACCTTTTCCCCACATACTTGTTCTGACCCACCCTGGAAAGGATGGCATGAATTGTTCATGTCTTCTTGATCAATTTTTGCTTCTGTTTCTCCTTTGGCACTCTGCAGTTTATTGCCACAGTCACCATTCCCTCTAATTTTCAGCACTTCTGGATGGGGCTGTGCCCCTCATTCGTGCAACTTCACCCCTGTGCGTGCGCAATCCACACTTGTGTGGGGTTCCATCACAATCAAAACAAAAGGGACTGAATATTATAGCTGTCAATGCATGGAGGAGGAAGAAGGCTGCATGGAGTGGGGCAGAGTCCCCCGCATACAGGTGCACACCTCAGAGGGAATCTTGGTCACATTCCAAGGCTCAATGGGGCATCAATGGAGGGGCTATACTAATTGTCTTCAAGAAATAGACAACTCGTGATTTGAAGTCTGAATTGTGGAGATTATTTCGATTCATGGAAGCCACACCAGTGTGGTGTAAGCCAATCCTGGTAAGGCTGTGAAGGGTTGGCTTTAAGGAAACATATCTGTGAAGATTCTCAGTCATCCAGGTGAGGTTACCTGAAAGTTGAGTCATGGCAACTGGACTCCTTTCTTATTAGGTTGAAACATTTTGCTACTCATCCAAGTAGCTTCTTCAGTTATGTTTCGTTATGCTGAATTTAACATGTTTTAATATTAACACCACCTGTCAATTCAGAAACAAATTTTCTTGCAGAATCCCCACATAAACAGACATATCCACATCAAAATAAATCTATAAGTAGGCACTTTCTGACAATGTCACCCACATGATGATGAACAGTGTCCTCACATGCTACTGATATCATAATGGGACAAAATAAAAACCCTATGCCATTTTTGGGTGAGCTATGAGTCTAAGAAGCTGAAGTGACAGATTCTGCTTCTCCCATGAGGCTCTGGAATTGTATTCAGCAAATACAAGACATAAAACCGAGTTCTTCTTCTAATCCTAACCCCTTGGCTAATGCCAACTACACTGGAATTGCCATTGGATCAGAAGGTATTCCAGATGTAGCTCACAGTAGAATTTTTAATTCACCTGGTTGAGGGTTAGAAGTGCAATAAATAAATAAATTAGCAGAAACTGCAATGCAATGAGAAAGGCGACTGAATGAACATTAGCAGTTAGTTGCATCTTGCCATGCTTTTTAGGGTAAAATAATATGTATTAATACAACAAAAATAGTTCTGTCATAAACTTGAATTAATTATATGTTTATGGAAGCAGAGTGACGTTAACGAGCATGTTGGAACTTGGCACCTACCCAAATGAGTAATAAACCGCTTTAAGACAGTCTGGAGACAGCCCAGAGAATATGATAGTCACCAAGCACTCACAAACAGCCACTGGATAATTATAAGCTCTTGCAAATGATTAATGGGATTTCTTGATGGACTTTTATTAAAATTGTCTTTCTCCTTTCAAAACAGGAGTATGATACCGAATCTGCCTCACAGTTTCACTATGCAGGCTTCTTTCCTTGGTTTTGAATCATTCTTCCAAGTAATTTTAGATTGTTTTAATATGTATTTGCATGGCACCTCAAGAACCACAAGGTCAAATGTCTTCAACAGGGAAAAAAACCCTCAGTGTTTTGGATTACACAATTTTTTCCTTACAGAAGCTGGGAAATATAAAATCTCAGAATAAAATATCAGAAACACTTCCCTGGAGTTACATGCACAGTAACAGGGGGCATTTCAGAAGTCCCCAACACCCGGTCGGCGACCCAGTGCCAGTCTGTCGCCTGAGCCAGGCTGGGCCGCCGAGACAGACCTCCCGCTCCACACCCCGCATGCACTCACCCCTGGACAGCCCATTTGTGCCTGTGTGCATGCTCCAGCATGCCAGTGCAAGCACCGTGCTGCCATTTGTGCATGCACACAAGTGAGCATCCAGACAAGTGTGCGCACTCTTGTGCGAGAGAGAGTGCACGCTTGTTCACATATGCGCACAAGCGTGTGGGTATTTGACAGGCAGCATCCAACACATCTCACCATGAAGTGTCCTTTAAGATGCAGAAATTCCTAAGCAACATCAGCCTATCTAGGTTCATGTTGAGCCGTTTGCTTGAATGGGCGAGTGCTGTAACTGTGCAGAGAGCCCAGAGGGACTGTACTGGTCCTCCTCCCAATGCTCCAATGAATATAGGACTCACACCCTGCAGTTCCTCACCATGCCATGTTAAACAGTATTCTTGACAATTTAGCAAAGTTTTTTTTTATCCCTAACCCCAATCAGGCATATTGAATTGCTTCTGGGGTTTTTGCTCATTTTTGCTTGAAAGGGCAAGGAATTAGAGATAGGGTAGAGATGGGGATATTTGTATTCATAAACGGATATGAATATCTCCATCTCTAGTTCCTTGTTCTTTCAGGCAAAGATGAGAAAAGCCCTACAAGCAATTCAATATGTCTGATTGGGGTCAAGAATACTGTATAAGAATATCCCCATCCCTAATATGGGTCTGGTCCTTGGAACCAGCCTGTCCAGTCATGCTTTGAAGCATTGCAAGCTTCCCGCTCTCCTTGCCAGTTGCAGAAGCAGCTCCTCCCTCTCCCTGCTTGGCTAGCCGCTCCAGGCAGGGGGAAGGAGGACAAGCCTCCCTGCATGGCTAAGCACCAACACGTCCTTCAGCCATGGCTGCAGGCACTGGGTGAATTTCCCGCATCTGAAGAGTGCAGGTGAGCCACCAGTAGTGAGTATGGGAGATGGGGCAAAACTGAGCGATTTTATGCCTCTGGCATGATTTTTATTGCCAGGTCCTGCCTACAGTCCTGCAGGTCCTACATGCTTCCCTTGCTTTTTACCTTTGTTTTCTTTGCATTTCTAACCTTGTCACT
This sequence comes from Pogona vitticeps, assembly GCF_051106095.1. Lineage (NCBI taxonomy): Eukaryota > Metazoa > Chordata > Lepidosauria > Squamata > Agamidae > Pogona > Pogona vitticeps. The sequence continues at coordinate 17,204,705 of NC_135787.1, read as the reverse complement.
CTGTTCTCTGTGCATTTCCAATCTACTCCATTTGTTTTCTGTGCATTTGCAATGGGTCTTGCATGCTTGATTGCTTTTCCCCCCTTCAGCCGGAAGGGATTAATCACATTTCCAATGAGTTTTGCTGGGGTTTTTTTTGGGGGGGGGGAGTGATATTTTTTTCTTTGGCCAGAACAGATTAATGGGGTTTCAATGTATTCCTATGGGAAATGGTGCTTCGACTTACGACCATTTTGACGTACATGCATCTTCTGGAACGGATTATGGTCGTAAGTTGAGGCACCACTGTAGAGGGATGATGTTCCACTGGAACCCCATTATAGTTAATAGTCTGTGGTTCAAGCAAATGTCAGCAAAATCAGGATTGGAAGCCATGATGTACCAAAAGTCACCAGCATGGAGCAAAGCCAAACCAAGTAGCATTTTCTTCTTTCCTCTAGTTCTGATATTTATGCCTATGAAGAAGTGAGGCTAACTACTGGCAAATGGTACTGGCTATCAAGGCCTAGGCCAAAATGAATATCTATCAGTTCAGAAAGAAAACAGCCCTCTGTAAGTAGCCTAATTTAATAGAAGGATTTTTATTCCCCTAGTTTGACATTTGGGACGAAGTACTATAGACAGTTGAGATCAATTTGGAAAGAAGTGCTTCATTGGCTTAGGTACTCTGAGATGTCTAATTGTGATTTATAATAGGCCAACAACACTTTGTATTAATATTAATATTTTTTAATAAAAAGAGGAAATGTGAAAGAACAGAATGCACAACTATAGATTTAAACAGGTGACTTTCTTTAAAGTGTTTCATCCTCCTGACAGCGGCATGAATCTAATTATTAGCCCCAATTAGGAATGCAAACCCACTCTTGTCCTGTGTTCACAGGCAAATTCTTTTTTTCTTCTTCACCATCAAGGACAGTGAGGACCTCCCGGGCACTCGTCATGTGGCTCTTGCACTTGTAAGGGTGGTTTGTAGAACAAAACTAAGCTACGGAATTTACACTAGTTTCCTTTCCTCTCGAGAATTAAAGCAAGCACACATAGAAAGCATAGGGGAAAAAACTCATCCACTGCTTAGAATTATTAAATAATCAACAAACACCCATTTCCTCTCTCCAACTGGAGGAGTTGTGTCCAGTAATTCACCTTCTTGTCCTTTCTCCAGCACTCCTAAGGCAGAGATTTCCATCACCTGCCTGCTCAAATTTCTCTCTTGCCTCTCTTTCCAATCTGTGTTTCCTACCTGGCCAAAGAAGCCACATTAAGAGCGCATAGGGGGACGTGGTGGCGCTGCAGGCTAAACCGCAGAAGCCTGTGCTCCAGGGTCAGAAGACCAGCAGTCATAAGATCAAATCCATGCAACAGAGTGAGCGCCAGTCGCTTTATCCCTGCTCCTGACCAACCTAGTAGTTCGAAAGCATGCAAATGCGAGTAGATAAATAAGTACCACCTCAGTGGGAAGGTAAAACAGCGTTCCCTAGTCACGCTGGCCATGTGACAACGGAAACTGTCTTCGGACAAGCGCTGGCTCTACGGCTTGAAAAATGGGATGAGCACTGCCCCCTAGAGTCGGACACGACTGGACTAAAAATGTCAAAGGGAACCTTTACCTTTAATAGCACATAAATTTCAGTGTGCTGCCCAGATGGAAGTGTTTCTTTTCCAAATGGGACCCCTCAGTCTCAGCATTTTTTTGCACCTGCCTTGCTTCCTACTTTAGTGGAAAGTGCTAGTGTATGGACAGGAGGAAAACTGGCAGATTTTCCTATTTTCTTCCTGTTCAATGCTGAGTTTTAATCTTGCGAGTTCTAGCAATGAGGCAGCAGTATTTCCATCTCTCCCCCCCCCCCCCCCCAGGAACCAATGAACCCTCAGAATCATTTTGTTGGTGCTTGGTGAAATAGACAACTCTCTCTCTCTTTGTGTGCTTTGTTTCTTAACAGGGAAGGGCTGTTTATTGATGACATTTTTTTTTTAATTATAGTGAACTTCTCTTGCTCCAACTAGATAGGAGGAAGGTGACAGAGTTTGAATAATTCTTTGCTGAGTTGTCGCGCTCTGTCCAAATAGCTTCAGCTGATTAGGACAACAATCTGCACATCTTCTTCACATCTCTAGTCCCACATGAAATTGATTAGCCCCAGTGGAATCAATGGAATTTCCATAAATCTTGACTCACAATTCAACACTTGTTTCAGTAGATCTACTTTATATGGGATTAGCAACTACATTTTAGACGGAGACTTCAACAGTTTCAGACATACTGCATGATTCTGCACTCTAGGAGTTAGTTTAACACTTATATCAGGAGTTGATAGTTAATTTCTGGATTTTTCTCACATCAGAGCTGATTGGCCAGTTATAGTAAATAGAAGATCCAGCTGTCTTCCTTTTAAACACTGCTTTTTCTTTTTCTTAATAACAATTCTGTCAATACTGAACTTTCACCTTACAAGCAAGCCTCCAAAACAAGGAACTTCAACAATGATTGCTTGTCTCCAAAGGCAAGATAGTAGGAAGGAAGAGGAGAACAGAACAAAACTGCTGACAAATACAGATCTCCTGCCCTTTAGTTTACGTGAAAAATGGCAAGAGAATTTAAAATAGTATACAGTCAACATAAAAGAGAATGAGAAATGAAACAAAATGTATTCCCTAAGAAAGATTCCCATTAGTTTAACCTTTCAACAGATGCAGACAGCATTCTTGCCTGTCTTAGCACCAACAAACCATTAAAAACATTTTCAACCGCTAAAGATGGCTGTTTGTCAATCTAAGAACCTACTGAAAAAAAAATACTGAAAATGCTCACAAGTTTTTCTCTTTTCAACATGTGTTCAAAATAATCTGTACCACAGCATGAAGAAGAATCGTGCTTCATATGGCACAAGGCAAACAGCCAGTTCACTGGCACTTTATTCCTAAATTCACATGAAGGTGTGTGCTCTTAAAATGAGAGACAGATAGGACATGGGATGGAGAAAGATGCCAACTAAACCTCTTATTCTTATGAGTTTCAGGTATTTTGACATGATGAAAAATCTCAAGAAGCAATTTAATTCCTTTGAGATTTCTTGCTGCCAGCCAAGAATGTGACTTAGAACTCTCCTCTACTCTTTGCTTTCTGAAATGCAATGGTTCCCAACATTGGGTCCCCAGATGTTGGAATAAAACTCCCAGAAGCATTCACCACTACCTGTGCTAGCCAGGATTTCTGGGAGTTGTAGTGTAAGAACATCTGGGGACCCAAGGACGGGAAGCCTTGCATAAGGTGTGCAAAAAGTCTTGTATGGTTTGTTTGAGAAGCGTAGCTCACGCCATTCAGCTTTGGCATGTTTGACTTGGGTTCAACCTTTAAATACGAATCTTGATTCAGAACTCCAAATTTTCATGCCTCCCATTTGATGCCCATCCCGTAAGCACAATCAGACTCATATTTTCCCCAGTGGTGGCTATTTGTTTAAAAACAAGAAATGATGCTAGGTCAAACTTTGTGATTAGTTTCACATTTAATTCTTTTGGATTTAAAAATATAGAGGATTGTTTTTTTCATTTTCTATTGAGTAGGTTGTCACATAAGAACAATCATGTAAATCAGTTACTCAAGTGTTTTTGGACTGCAACTCCCAGAAGCCTTCACCACCAGCTGTGGATTACGGATTATCCAATTGACAGTGCTACTGGGCATGCAATAGCCAGTTAGGGAAACCTGTAAGTCTCCTGTGTGCTTCCTCCTACATGTTTCTGTGAGGGAGCAACTTCAAGTGGCCCCAGCAAGCCATTTGGTCCCACCACACAAACCCAGGACAGCCCTGGAGAGAGTAATACTCCTGGTGTATCACCAGGTGGAAGAGAAGATACCACCTGATGTGGGACAGCCAGCAAAGGGTGCAATGTTGGGAATAAAGAGGACTGGAATCGCAGGGCTCAGGGTCATCACCAACCACATCAGATGGAGAGGAGATATGGGAAGAGGCAGTCTAGCCCTGGGACCCCATCTTTTGTACCTCCGCGGAGGTACAAACAGGGATAGATCACAAGTGGAGTCCTCTCCTCTTGCCTAGCCCATTTGACCAGGAAAGGGGTCAGAAACCCGAGGCTCTGGCAAAACAGCCTCCAGCTGATACCGTACCACCCCAGCCTTAGCATCCTCACTGCTCAACAGGAGCTGCAGAACCTACCTCAACCTAGCTTCGGTGCTGGAGACACAGGCAGAAACAGGGATGAGAAAGGAGGCTCTGGGTGGAGCAGAACCACAGAGTCCTGTCCCCATTACCCACACTTACCAGCCCTCCCAAAAAGGGCTGCCTCCCAGATCCGGCCTCATACTTCCACACATGTTTCTCCAGACCTGGACCTTTGAGAACCCCGGTGAAGTCAACTTGGACCCCAGTTGGATGAACTGTGCCCAGCAGGTTAATGATAGAAACTCAACTCCCTGGAAATGCAAGGATGGGGACAATTAAGGCTGACTTCTGCATTCACTAAAAACTGCCATGACTGACAACGCTGGAAGCCAAAATTTGGGTTGGGGGAATTCTTAGCCACCAGGGCTAAGGGGAGGGGGAGCCAGTGGGACTTAAAGGGCCACCAGGGCTAAAGGCAGGGGAAGTTTCCCACAATAGGATTTTAGCCCTTGTGAGTGGAAAGACCCCCCCACCTTGAGAACCCCTACAATGGTGAGTCCTACAAGCCATTTTGAAGAAATGCAGTAGGCACAGTTAAAAATGTAAGCAGGCAAAATGTGTATTCACCACCCCACTAAATGTACAAACACATTAGGAACGGGTAAAATGTGTAAATCAGGTATAAAGTGAAAATAAATCCAGGCATTAAGTAAAAATGTGCAATTAAAGACACAAAAGTATGTACAAAAAATATATATAAATTTCATTGCAGGAAAGATGGTCATCCCATTTTGTCCCCATTATAAAGACAAAGGAGAAGAAAATGCAGGGTAAGATTTTGAAAAATGCAACAAAATTAAGATTGAGAGAACTTCACAACTTTATTTCAAAATGAGTGTGCCAATAATTACTTGGGTGTGTTCCCCCCCCCCACGCTTGGTAAAGTGACTGTCACTCACCCCACTGTGGTGTGGTGTTGCATTTGAAAGTAGTTTGAAGGTATATAGCTTTTTCGTGGATTTGAATGAACATCCAGAGTCATTTCCCTCTGAACCAACTAATTGGGACTTACGGAAATAATGCCATATTTCAAAGGCTTTTGTTTTCTTTGTTGGCAAGAGAAATTTAAGTAGACTGGAGTCTTCTATCAACCAGAAATAATAGGAATGTTTCTACTCTGCCCCCATAATAAATCAAATGAATAGGTCCACTTGCATTCAAAAGGAATTTGGAGTATTTTACAAAGCAGAACAGACTGCAAATAGCACTTTGCCCTCCAGAAATGCATAATTCCAAACATAAATTATGCTCTATCACTCCTCTAATGAAAGACAATCACTGATAGCACAGATAAAAGCTGAATGCAGTTCCAGTGTGTTGAACTTAAAACCTATGACACTGATAAATGGATATGCAAATGAATGCAGTCCCTTTGTAAAATGCAAGGTATTTGGATTAGCAAGATGTTTATTCTGGACTCCAGCCCAGTTTTCTTCTAGTGTGATTTACTGTAAACACCAAAAGCTGATTTTCCTGCTTCTAGCAGGGATATTGCCAGGCATAATTTCAATAATGCCAGCTAAGTATTTCCTTTTAAACTGAGAAATTAAATAACATGAACAAAGAAGGTGCATTATTTCTAATAAAGGAGATGAAAGAAAAAACCCCAGTTCCTTTGTAAATGTAAGTCAGTCTAACCAAGTTCATTGAAGAACAAAGAAAAGGCCGTCTGGTCTGTAAGATTATACAAATGGAAGAGTGGGTAACACCTTTTACCAGATCACTAAAAATCAAACATATTGCAAGCTTTCATGGAGAAAATTCCAGATTTTCAGATTTAGCACTGTCCCCTTATGGACGTGGTGGCGCTACAGGCTAAACTGCAGAAGCCTGTGCTGCAGGGTCAGAAGACCAACAGCCATAAGATCGAATCCATGCGATGGAGTGAGCGCCCGTCGCTTGTCCCAGCTCCCGCCAACCTAGCGGTTCGAAAGCATGCAAATGCGAGTAGATAAATAGGGACCACCTCGGTGGGAAGGTAACAGCATTCCGTGTCTAACTCGCACTGGCCATGTGATCAAGGAAGATTGTCTTCGGACAAAAAGCTGGCTCTATGGCTTGGAAACGGGGATGAGCACCGCCCCCTAGAGTCGAACACAACTGGACAAAAATTGTCAAGGAGAACCTTTACCTTTACCTTTACCTTATGGACAGTCCATAAAAATTGTACATAAAAGTCCACAAAATTGTGGCACATATCTAAGAAGTTTGAGGTCAGTCCTCTAAAGTAGTGGTTCTTAACCTTGGGTTGCTCAGGTGTTTTTGAACTGCAACTCCCAGAAACCCCAGCCAGCACAGCTGGTGGTGAAGGCTTCTGGGAGTTGCAGTCCAAAAACACCTGAGTAACCCAAAGTTAAGAACCACTGCTCTAAAGCAGTGGTCCCCAACCTTGGGCCTCCAGATGTTCTTGGACTAAAACTCCCAGAAGCCTTCACCACCACCTCTGCTGGCCAGATTTTCTGGGAGTTGAAGTCCAAGAACATCTGGAGGCCCAAGGTTGGGGACCACTGCTCTAAAGGTTGCATCTCTCAAGTCTCTTTGCAACATAGTTTGGAAATTTTGCACCCCTCTCTTACATGCACCATGCTTACATTGCCTGCTTTAAAATTGCAATTTCATTTTGGCTGTGGGAAAGGGCAAAGTTACAGCAACCTGTAGCACAAGTAAGGGGTTATAATTTGGTTTATTCACCAGGTAGAAATAGCCAACTGTGCCAAACTAAATATAATGTTTTTAACTGGTGAGCAAAAGGAGATGTTTCACTGAAGGAAAAAAAAAACCTCTTCTCTTCTGAAGGCCAATTAAACAGAAAAGCGAATAGGGCAGGACAAAAATGAAAAATGTTTCCATTACGTCTGCTATATAAGGCTGCTATATATAACTTCCTGAGTCACCATTAAGGCTGGACAACTGTATAGAGCAAGCTCCTCAGAACTTAATAGAACATACTGGTGAAAGACATTGAACAGACTGTGCTGTTTGTCTCTCTGTCTGTCTAAAGCAGAAATGGGGGACTTTAACTATGGTGATAGGGACAGATTTTGAAAGTGCCAAATATCAAATGGAAGAAGGTTAGTTTTTAGTGGGAAAATGGCGCAGGGAAAACAGATCAGGGTTCTTTCAGCTGCATATCATAAAACAAAGAGAATCAGTGAGAATCCATGCTCTCTGCACTGGATCCAGATAAATCCCAAATGAGGCAGCTCCAGATAGGATCAGGATTTGAAGCAACACTCATCCAAATTACCCCAAAATTCATATGGGTTCTTCTTAAGCTTCAAAGGCAATTCAGAGGATCACAGAGATACAGCGTGCCGCTCTAAAAATGAGGTATGTCACTCTGCAAGCTCTTATAAAAGGGAGAGTCTAAGCAGGGTGCGAGAGAAGAGAGAAAAATGTTGCTGGGTGGCAAACGGCTGTAATTTAACAGTTTGAATCTGATTTTACCAGTGCTGTTTAAAGAAAACAATCTTCATACGTTAGAAAACAATGTAGATCGAACATACCATAGGTGGCACCTGTGTTTTCATTTCGTTGGCTGACTGCACATGCGTGTAATCATTCTCAAGACTTTGGAGAACAGGTTGAGAGTCTAACACTAAATGGGAGATGCCTGTACCTGTTATTGTCTATTCAGGGAATGGCTTCAGGAGAGACCAACTGTCCCAGCAGGTATTTCAGGGGTGAGCAACTTCGGAAGATCAAGACCCATTTTGTTAACCATGGACATTTAAAGGAACTCCCTGTCTTCTTAACCCTAAAATATGGTCAAAATCTTAAAAGTAGCAAAACTTCTGGGGTCACAGTTTGTCTTCTACATGCAGGTATTGTCGTCCCCTCAGTATCTTTTACCCCCAAGAAAGCCCACAGGGATGAAATGACATTTAGAAAGCACACCATTTAACCAAGGATTGTGGGGATCTATTTTGCTGTTTTTGAAGAATTGAAGGGTGTTGGTGTCGGGGTAGAACTGTGTTTGGCTACGCTGGGAACCCTGAGGACCTAACATGGCCCATCAGCTACATTTTCAGACTCCCAAACTACATGAGTTTCACCAACTTCCTACCTCATGAGTCCATGAGGTTGTCAACACAGGAAAAGCAAAGGACCTTGCAAGTTTGTAATGTTTGGCTCATAAATATTTTCACCACAGCTACCAGAATTTTGCAATCTGGACAGCTCTAGACCAGTAGTTCCCACTTTCTGGACAATAAAGGTACTGCAGTCAGCCTGTGAAGAACTGTACTAATTAATCAGTGAGGCCCATATCTGCAGATAGAAGTGAAATGGATGAATCAACCACAAAGAAAACCAGAATGTTCACATGAGGTGAGCATCAATTACCTTTAATACAGTGGTCTCCAACCTTGGGCCTCCAGATGTTCTTGGACTTCAACTCCCAGAAATCTTGGGCAGCAGAGGTGCTGGTGAAGGCTTCTGAGAGTTGTAGTCCAAGAACATCTGGAGGCCAAAGGTTGGACACCACTGCTTTAATACACAGAAAGCAACAGCAGAGGGGAAGGGGCTACCTGTTGAATGAAACAGAATCCTTGGTTGCCTTTCTGAGTTATTTCCATCTGCAAAACTTAACAACACTTTGGCAACGGAGGTGGGTGGAGACAACAGAATATTTTCTAATTTTTTCGGTGGTGCAGTGATAACAGTAATTTGTTCACAATGAGCAACACAACAAAATACTTTCCTCTAAGGGAACAATGATAATGGTCAGGTGTCTGAGTAAAGCAGCGAGTAATGTGAGTTCTTTTTAAAAAGTAACATTCCAAGGTCCTCCTTATAATAGAGGAATATATACAAGCTACAATAAGCCAGAGAGCACAATGGGTAGAACATGGGGTGAGGAAGAACTTGTTTTACAGCATTTATTGCTTCCTCTCTCAGTACTTACAGTGATGCCTCGCTTAACAACAATAATCCATTCCAGGAAAATCACAGTTAAGCAAAAACATCGTAAAGTGAAATTAAAAACCCCATTGGAACACATTGAAAACCGTTCAATGCGTTCCAATGGGGTAAAAACTCACCGTCCAGCGAAGATCCTCCATATAGCAGCCATTTTCGCTGCCTGTATAGTGAGGACTCCGTCCCTAAGCACAGCGGGGAGCCATTTTAAGCACCTGGTGGCCATTTTGAAAACCCAACAATCAGCTGTTTTTGATCGTCGTAAAGCAAAAATCGGTTTCTGAAGCAGGGAACCGATCATCGCTAAGCGAAATTCCACCATTTAGACCATCGTTTTGCAATTGCAATTGCGATCACAAAAAGATCGTCGTAAGGCAGATTCATCGTAATGCGGGGCAATCGTTAAGCGAGGCACTACTGTAATTTAATATCCAGTGGTAACCTAGGCTTCTCATTTGGAAGCAATGGGTAAGAAGGATACGCTTTCTGTTCTTGAAATAATATTACGCTAGGACAGGCTCCAAGAGTTTTACAAACAAGTAGGACTTTAATATTCATGTGCTAAAATCCAATAGTAAGTTACAACTAGAGTAGGCCCACTGAATCAGCAGAATTTAGATAGGCATCAACTCACTGATTCAATGGGCCTGCTCTCCTTGTACCTTCCTACTGGGTATCAGTTTATGTGCGCTTCTGCCACATAATCCCAAATAAACAACACAGGGCACTGCCCACAAAATGGAGAAAGGGAATATTTTATAACGCTCAAAGGTTTACAACAGCTCCCTTACACTTATTTTTCTATGTGTAGATGGAAATCTAGAAATAACACCTATAATTTAAACAAAAGTACAGCCTCACCAAAAGGGCAAGTTTGAACGTCCTTGTTCTCCTGTCTTATACATCTGTATCTTTCAACTGGACATGCTGAACTATTCTTCAAACAAAGACATATCGAAATGGACAGCTGTCCTCTATAAATTAAGATGCATAACTGCTCTAGACCAGAACCAACCAAAAGTCTCCTCCCTGCACTGTAGAATCTAGAAGGTTCCATCACATGTCCAGATCATAGAGACATTTCCCAGGCCATCTGTAGGTATTTTCATGGAAGTGAGTCCCACTGAATCCTGCTCAGGTGTCCCAAAAATGTACATCTGGAGAATGAGTATGGGATCCACACCAAGTCCCACCTGGCCTTCACATCTTGATGGGAAAGTCTGAAAAGCATTCTCATCAGCTGAATGGGCTTAAAGCCGCTGCTGTTGCCATCTGTGTTTGGAGGCCATGTTAATGCAGGGCTTCCATTCAACTGAATGGAAGAAGAGCTTCTTGCAGAACTTCCCCATTCAACACAAGGAGATGGAGAACAGAGGGGGTCGAGCTCACTTCCTTGGCTCCTCCTTCATGTACAAAAACTTGACTACAGCTTGAGTAGAGGTTACTATTTTCATTCTTAAACTCATATAGTTCTAGCTTAAGCAATTGTTTAGTATTTAGCCTTTATTGAGCAAAATGCAGGGTTATTCAACATTAAGACTGTTTTTATTTCCATTGATTTCCCAAAGTTTGATGCAGCAAAACGGCAGCCATCAGATGAGAAGCATTTCAAGAGCTATTTCACTACAGCTCTTTTCCTGGCTATGTGAGATAGGAAGTTTCATCTGCCTGACAGGCTCTTAGGGAACCAGTGTCCAGTCATCCTTGGCTGGAATGACATTGATGGGCCATACAGGCTGACATGGGGACTTCACTTGGCTACTTTCTCTTGTGTTAGGAGTTGGCCAATGACGTTATCCATCCGTCCACCTTGGAAAGTATTTATTTATTTTCAGGGTAGTTATCATTCCATCTCCATGTGAAGCTCTTGCAAAATTAAAATGTAGAACCCCATAGGCTTTTCAAATGATACTAGCTGGTTGGTTTGACAGAACAGGTTTGGAATCGTTTGGTATATATGGGTAGGTTGCTTGTTCTTTGTTGACATGACAGCATGTATTTCCTCATATAAGCTCAGTTTGCTGAGCTCATGTTCAAAGAAACTGGTTAATTATGAGGAGTATATGTTGCACTGCCTCACTCACAAACACATATGCCCATTTGTGTGCTAAAACACTACTGATAGCATACAGATTTGGTAAGAATTCAGCAGCAAAATGCACTCTGTCTGTCTGTCTGTCTGTCTGTCTGTCTGTCTGTCTCTCTCTCTCTCTCTCTCTGTGTGTGTGTGTGTGTGTGTGTGTGTGTGTGTGTGTGTGTGTGTGTGTGTGTGTGTGTGTGGTGTGTGTGTGTGTGTGTGTCCTTTCCGGACAGGTATATGGATTTCAGATAATATTGTTGTTATTTGCTGTCAAGTCACCTCCAACATATGGCAAGCCTATGAATGAGATATTGCCAACATGTCCTAACTTCAAGAATCCTTCTCAGCTCTTGTAAACTCAAGCCTATGACTTCCTTTAAGGAATCACTGTCATGTCATCTTATATTTGGCGTTCTTCTTTTCCTGTTCCCTTCAACCTTTCCTAGCATTAATGTCTTTTTCAGAGAATATTGCCTTCACATGATATGCCCAAAGTAGAAAAGCTCCAGATTCATCATTTTTGCCTCAATAGATAGTTCAGGATTGATTTGCTCTAGGATCCACTTGTTCATCTTTCTGGCAGGCCAAAACTCTGCTCTAGCACTACATTTCAAATTAATCAATCTTTTTCCTGTCAGCTTTCTTTACAGTCCAGCTTTCACACGCATACATGGTGATTGGGAATAAAAGAGTGTAGATTATCTTGACCTCAGTTTCCAGTGACACATCCATACATTTGAATGTATATTTGAATTTCTTCACTGCTGCCCTTCTAAGTCTCAGACTTCTTTTGATTTCTTGGCTGCAATCTCCATTTGGATTGAAGGCTGAGCCAAAGTATACAAAATCTTTCGCTAATTCAGTTCCTTTATTGTCAACATTAACATTGTGTAGTTCTCCAGTACCCATCATTTTTGTCTTCATATTCAACTGCAGTCCTGCTTTGCCACTACTTGAAAGCTGTTTCAGGTCATTGCTGCTTTCTGTCAGTAAGATAATGCTAGAAACCACTAAATGGATAGTAAGAGCCAAAAGGGTTCACAGAAAAAGCATCACATTTTTTTTTCAAATATTACTGCAACCAAGTCCTCATCACTTTCCAGAACTTACATATGTGACCAGAGCTTGGAAAAAAATGACTCTTTGTAGTATGGTTTCCAGAATATTGCAATCAGTAGGGCTTGAAAAATTTTAGAATGTCTCACCAGTGAGTCAAAAATTTCACCAGTCAGCATGACTGGACTATAGCCTTGCAATTTATTGGGACTGGGAATCACTGATATATACCCTCAGACTTGGGTTGCTTTAGTACCTGCGTGCCTGTGGGGTTATGAAGCTTGTATTTTGAATGCCTTCATTTTGAATGTCTCCAGCAAAAATAAAACTGAAAGTAAAAGCACCCAGCCTCTTAAGGAGCCACAGTTCCCTCCCACCACAGGATGTGTCCTCGTTCGGTTGAAATTGGGAGCAGGGAATCTCCATATTCTCCAACATGGGAATACTCTACATTCTGCTGCAGAGCTATATCACTATATGATGCTCAAACGTTCTTCTCACGAGTAGAGGACATTTTTCCTTTTGCAATGGGAGCGGGAGGGGAGGACTGCAGGATTAGAGAGAGCGAGAGAGACAGGCGGAGGGGAAGGAGGCAGGCAGGGAGGGAGCTGTGACTCATCCAGCAGCATTTTTCACTCGTCACAGACGAGTGGACGAGTGCATTTTTCAAGCCCCAGCAATCAGCATGATTAATGTGGGAGATTTTATCCCAAAAGTAACTTTTCAAAGTTTTGCTTCTGATAAAGACTTAACTTCAAGTTAATCTACATATTACTTCTCACAGTCCCCAAATCCACAAAAGCAAAAGAGGTCACAGAAGACTATCTGAAAATCTTAAGAGATTTGAAACCATTCAGTAATGACCATTTTCAAAACTCAGAACTGGCTATTCTTGGCAATCTGAATGGCCTTTTTACCCCAGGCATGCACTCTGGTCAATATCTGAATCTTGCTCTGTGGTTTCCCTTCAGCCTTCATAAGTGGAGAAAAGGAGTAGAAGGAACAGGGCCTTTTTATTTATGGCACCATGATCTTAAAGACATTTCTAGAGGTTCTCCTGCTGAGTTCCATCCAAGATTATAGGTGTTGATGCTATGTACTAAAGGGTATGGTTGGATTATGTTAATGATGCTATTTTCATGTATTTTTGTGAGCTCTCTTGCTGTAGTTCTTATTTTTATGGCTGTAAGAGGAGGGGCTATATCAGGCCATGTGCCATATTCAACCCTTGGTGGATTTTTCTCTTCTTTGACCACTCCCAATTCCATACATGCTACCAAGGCTCTCCTTTTTGGCACAGACCCTTGTTTCATAAGTCATTGAACATTCCAAAAATTGCAACAGGAAGCCTTTAAACAGCAGAAGTCTGCTATTGCTGTCATTCCTGTTGTGCAGAATTTCAGACACTGTTTCATATCTCAGCTTTAATTCAGTTGTCTGTTATTAACTTTGGTAGTATGTAATAAAATAATAATATGAATAAAATAAAAATGATCAACCTGGGATTACCTCAGGAGATCTGCATGTGGATAAAGGATTTTCTGACAGATAGGCCACAGTCAGTAAGGATGGGATCCCACCATTCTTCTACCCTGGTACTAAGTACAGGAGCTCCCCAGGGCTGCGTGCTAAGTCCCTTCCTCTATTCCCTGTACACACATGATTGCACCCCACTATATAACACCAATGCAGTTATTAAATTTGCGGATGATACGACAGTGGTGGGACTCATAAATAAGAACAATGAGTCTGCTTATAGAAAGGAAGTACAAAGATTGATACTATGGTGTAAAGAAAATCATCTCACACTTAACATCAAAAAAACTAAAGAACTCATAATTGATTTTAGGAGGAAGAGAAATGTACATTTACCACTGTACATAAACGGTGAGGAAGTGGAGAGAGTTGGTAGTTTTAAATTTCTGGGTACTTACATCTCAGAGGACCTCTCATGGACTATAAATGTCAACATGCTAATAAAGAAGGCACAGAAGAGGCTGTATTCCCTGAGAATGCTCGGGAAGTTAAATTTATCACAGCATTTACTTCTGTCCTACTACCGTAGCACCATTGAGAGTGTCCTAACTTATGGCATTCTGGCATGGTTTGGGAGTAGCTCTGTAGCGGACAAAAAGGCTCTACAGAGAACCATTAAAATTGCCCAGAATATCAACGGGCTCCAGCTACCAACCCTGGATGACAACTTCACATCCTGCTGTCTGAGGAAGTCACACAGCATCCTGAGAGACTCTTCCCATCCTGCTTATAACTTTTTTGAACTGTTACCGTCTGGCAGAAGATATAGAACAATTAAGACTCGGACCACACGTTTTCTAAATAGTTTTTATCCTAGAGCTATAATTGCAATTAATAATGAGCTTAAAGACCACCAGTAGTGAATAATTAGTTGGACTGTGTTACTTGGCCTGAGGTGTAGATGTTTGTATTTTTAGTGGGGGACTTCTAGTGGGTGGGGAGTGTTTGGGGAATGTTATGTGTGTGCATGTGTCTGGTCTCTGGGTGTCTGTGAATTTCGTTGTATGGTATACTGTGTATATACTTACAATGACAATAAATTATATTATTATTATTATTATTATTATTATTATTATTATTATTATTATTATTATTATTATTATTATTATTATTATTATTATTATTATTATTATTATTAAAATAAACAGAATTATAAAATAAATAATAAAACATATTTAATATAAAGCAAATTCTGCCTGTCCCTTCAGACTGTGGGATATATAAATACCATATTTAAACTGTATTAGAGGAATGAGACTGGCAGCCACCAGTCATTGCTGATAGCTCTTGAAGCTCAGTCTTTGGCTTTGCTGGATGAACTCCTCTCATCTTTGGAAGCATATTGTGCAATATCTGTCCGATCGGTCAAAGAGAACCAGTCTTCCAAGAAATCTGTTCACTTCCAATACCCATTTTAAATATTTTGCCCACTTACTATGCAAATTCATTTAAAAGGCAGAAGTAATTTATGCCACCCTCTAAATCAGCCCTATCTATTTCCTCATAATGGCATAATGAGAGTTCATAAATGCTGACAAGATATCAGATAAGGGAGGGTTAGGTTGTTATTTTATCAGCTTTCCATTGCCATGGCATTTAACATGAATGCAAAACATCTGGATTGGCTGGGAAGTTGTTTAGCTTTTCCCCCCCAAATTTTCTTCCACATTTTCTCCTACCCAAACATCTATATGTGATGTGACAAATGAAAAGTTAAAGTGGCTACAATGTCCCCTTAGTGTAATATAAGAAAAATACCCTTAGCAATTCAATTTAACATTTATCGGACAAATGATCTAGCAAGGCCATAAAAGTTGATGGCTTTCAGGAATAGTGGTTGTGTGTTTTTTTTAAGAAAGAGTCTCAGGAACATATGAAATGCTAATACTGTCATAAAATGCTTAGATAGAAGTGTAATCTAGTGGAAGATTTTAAGGATCTTAATGCAATTGCATTTAATAGTATTATTTGCATTTGACAATAACAATTACTCCTCACACACACACACACACACACACACACAAACATGCATATGCACATTCACATGCACAGACAAAATAAATGCTTACCATATTCACTGTCATAGAAAATAATGAATTTCTGCCAGGCATATTCTGTGACCACTCTCAAGATGACATCATTAATGTAGACAGGTGGTCGGACAAAGAGTGTGTAGTCATCATTTCTGCTGCTCCTGGTGGTCCCACAGCCACTCCTTGGAGTCCCAGCTGTTGACCGCTGGATGAAGAGGTGAGGAATGTGCATAGCGTCTGCCAAAGACTGGAGGGATCCCGCTGACGTACAGCCAATGGAGCTGACAAGAGCCAGGATGCCATGGTTCATAAGATCACAGGCTGAAAAAAAGCACAAAGATATTCAAGATGACAAGAAGAGAGAGATCCGCAGACATACAGAGAGAATGTCTCCCTGCACCACCACCCCAATCTGTTGCTGAAACAAATCTTAAAGACTGCCATCCAACAGTTTCAGCCAAGGGAAGAGAGGCAAGAGTATTTCTATAAATTTAATAACTTTCTATCTTCTAAAAACACTCCACTCTAAAAGCTTAGATGGTGCCATGCAAACCACGAGGCTTGCTCAAAATTGCCAATCCTATTACTGCCAACGAGAGCTCTAAGACTACCCATCCCCGCACAGCCTGGAAGCAAGTCAGAGCCAGAGAAGGAGCTACATCTATAAATTCAGCCTTCTAGGGACTCCTTGTGGACATTACTACAGTAATCAAATCCAGTATAAAATTAAACAGAGTTCCTGGAGAGATAAATATTTCTCAAAGTCCAGCGTGTACACTGTGGGAATGGGATGCCACACATTACATGCAGAAAGCTTTTAACGGAATAATGGCTCAGACTGGATGTCAGCTTTCGAAGGAATAGAATTCTACATGAATATTTGCATGGAAAGAGTCATGAACAGAATTGTTCTAATGCAATGAAGGAGATCAGAGGCAGCACATTTGATCTAGACCTTGATCTTCAATAGAGGGCAATTCATCAGTTATAAGTGTAATCCCATCAGATGAAATAAACAATTGATCTGGAAGAAATTATTTGGGTAGCCTGAGCTTTTCGGAAGTGGCATTGTATTAATTGGTAGTTAAGATCTATAGAGTGCAGCAATAATGATCTTGTGTTGGCAGAGGAAATCAACATTCTATAAGGAAATTCTAATAATGGGGCTGCCCAAAGAAAATCATATAACCTTTAAACTAGAATTCAGATTAGCACCAAATATGGCACAGTTTTAGCAGACAGTCTGCTCTTGCTATGTAACAAATATGGGAAAGTTTAGGTAAAGAGTTTTCAAGTTATGATTTTTTAAATGTAAAACTGTTTTAACTCCTCATTCAGAAATAGGTGACCTTAAACATCCCCACATTTAAAACAGATCACATAAATTTAAAACATCAGTCATGCTTATCTTGAAAGAAATTGGTTGGTCTCACACTTTTTTAAAAATTTAGAAAGAATCCAGGCTGCAGGGGCTGAAATATTGATCCTCAAAAAAAGCCCATTCAAAAGGGGGGAAAGTTGCTTTGTTTTAAGACTGAGCATGTGTGGGACAGGCTAACCAAGAGGAGCTTCAAGAGGCAAACCACTGTATACATTCATAGGTGGGAGAGGGAAATATTTACATATTCAGTGTATTAAACAAGATACCACAATAAAGCTTTTACGTGAAGGTATTATAAGAGTTTCCCAATGAGTTCTAAGTATTGTATTTGTAATAAACATGTTTCAGGTAACTCAGTTGTGGACTGAACTCAGTGGTGGCACATTCAGGTAACACCGTAGTGAAGGACATCTGCCCACTCCTCAGTGTTAGACTGCTACTTCCATACAGCTTATGATATCCAATGATCAAGGATTATGGAACCTGCAGTCCAACAACATAGAGAAGGCAACATGCCCACCTCTGAGTTAACAGAAGGAATGCAATATGCCTGGAAACTACCTCTGCTCAAGCTCCCTGACAATCATTATCAATCAGAATTGATAAGTGAGCGGTATTGACCATTGGTCTGACTTTATAGAGTTGAACAAAAAGCAATTGAGTGTTATTATTTTATTCTTCAAAGTAGCTCTCCATTCTCAACCCTCACTGCCTCTTTAGTGTTCCATTAAGAGCATTTTTCATGTTGCTAGAACAGACTGTCTAGTGGCTCCTCTTGGGTCCACTATGAGATTGATTTGGTGCCCAATTTCTTCTCTTTCCCACACAGCACATGTGTTGAGACTAGGCAAGCAGGTTGCAGGTCAAAGTGAGAGACTGCTTCAGATTTCTGCCCCAAAATAGCCCACACTCACTGCTGCCACATGCATACGGGACAACTGCATGATAGGTCCCAGCGGGACCCATCGTACCATAATTAGACACAAGCCGAGGGCTGAGATACATAGACGCACAAAACCAAAGCATCAACACGGGAAACATGGAGTTGTTTATGCAAAAAGTAACACCTTGTAACTAATGGTCCAGTTAATGAAGGCTGAGCAGCAGTAGAAAATCTTGAAGTGCTATACTAATGACATCCACATTAATTCCAGAGGTGTTTATCAAGATTAATGTTAGTGCAATTGATAAATATCAAAGGAATTAATAATGATTAAGCCTATAATTTTGACGCATTACCCCAGTGAGAAATAAGCAGAGGATGAAATGTTTATGTTGGCTTTCTAATGGAGTCAGGAGCCAGACTGGGGAAGCAGTGCAAACTGTCAAAGTAATTGCACAGTCAGTAAGGTTTTCTATGCCCAATTTATGCTTGGCCATCAACATGGGCAGCTGACCAGTTCTTCAAGATTCACTGCAGGCAACTACACATGTAATGGACTGCTGCTTCCAATTGCATATGTGCTGTAAAATTTGGGCAGATGAATATCCTTTAGTAGTTGTGCTTTTTTACTTGTTCCTGAAAAAAAATAAGTGTTTAAACATGCAGCGCCTTGGACATAGAAGGAGAAATGTGTCTATTTCAGTTATTTTAAAATAATGAAATCGCTTCCATCACAAATATGTATTGATTTGTGACCTGTGTATAAATCCTCCATCACTTTTTTTTTTTTTTTTTTTTTTTTTTTTTTTTTGGCAAAGGACAAGATGATTTGAAAGCACTCATTACTTATTTTATTATGGGCAAGAAAATCATCTGCAGAAGAATGGAATTTTCTCAGCTCCATATGTTCCATGTGCTCCTAGCTAGGAACAGCACCATCTCTGGATCTGTAGTTGTTGTGAACCCTTGCTTTAATGCAGTAAGTCAAAGAATGAAAAACACATAGCTCTATCCACTTTCCTTTTATACATCTACATGTTTAACATTGAACAGCAGGTTCGGTTCATTATTGCATGCAAGCTCAAATCTTATATGCAGGACAATTCCACAGCCATAGCAATGTTAAGGAAGTAATATATATATATTACTTCCTTAACATTGCTATGGCTGTGGAATTGCCCTGCGTATAAGATTTGAGCAATATATATATTGACAGGGTCATATAGTTTATAAAAGTATGAAAAGTAAATAAACACATAAAATATATTTTAATTTATATGCATGGAAGAACTCAATGCATTCCATATCTGCAGGTCCATATAGAACAAAATGTGCTACTTCTAGAATATTTTGAGTCATAAGAACTATTATTTTAAGAAAAATCTCAGAAATGAATACCGTGCTTCTCACCAATACTTCAGCATTTGAATTCATGTTCTTTATCATACAGCAACAAAGCACTGAAACTATGCTCAGAATGACCTCCTTGAATGTCAAACTCCATAAACTTGCTACGCTGAAGAGCAAACTTCACATTCACTTATTTGCTTCAATCTTTCTACGGATGCATTCAATCAGAGATGGGGAACATGTGGTCTACCATATGTTGCAATGCAGCTACCATAATCCCTCACCATTGGCCAAGCTGGTTTGGCCTGATGGAATATGCTGTCTAATTACACCTGGACCATTCTCCATCTCTGCTTTATACTTTCTCGGTGGATGGGTATCATCTTCACATCTAATAATATACAAAGATGGGTGTGTATACACATTTACACAAAATACAGCAAATTCTAATCATTGCACATTTCAACAAGCATCCAGAAAAGGATACTACTGCAATAAATTTAGTACAATATTGTATGACATATTTTCCACCGTGTTTCATTTTGCATTTTTATTACACCAGCTGATTAATACTAATATATTTTTGTTAATTTGCTCAGTCTCCAGGCTATTTTTCTTCTCATCTTTAAAAAAAAGAAAAGAAAACAAAGGATTGTAATCTCTGTATAGTCATTTTTCATAGGAAGAAAGTTGCCTTATTTAGATTTCCGATCCAACTGGGAATCGCCATTCCCTCCCCTGCAAAATAAAACAATTAAAAGTGTGTATGTAGTGGTTTGCAGAAATAAATCATAGTGAGGATACATATGTGAAGCTACAAAGCTCCTTGCAGCCACATGGACCAATTCTGTGGAGGTTTACTCAGAAGTAAGCAGCCACGAAATTAAAAGACGCCTGCTTCTTGGGAGGAAAGCGATGACAAATCTTGACAGCATCTTGAAAAGAAGAGACATCACATTGCCAACAAAAGTCCGAATAGTCAAAGCTATGGTTTTTCCTGTTGTGATGTATGGAAGTGAAAGCTGGATCATAAAGAAAGCAGACCGCCGAAGAATTGATGCCTTTGAATTGTGGTGCTGGAGGAGGCTCTTGAGAGTCCCCTGGACTGCAAGGAGAACAAACCTATCTATTTTGAAGGAAATCAATCCTGAGTGCTCACTGGAAGGACAGATCCTGAAGCTGAGGCTCCAGTACTTTGGCCATCTCATGAGAAGAGAAGACTCCTTGGAAAAAACCTTGATGTTAGGAAGGTGTGACGGCAAGAGAAGAAGGGGACGACCGAGGATGAGATGGCTGGACAGTGTCTGCAAAGTAACCAACATGAATTTGACACAACTCCAGGAGGCAGTGGAAGATAGGAGGGCCTGGCGTGCTCTGGTCCATGGGGTCACGAAGAGTCGGACACGACTAAACGAACGAACGAAAGCATGCCTGGGATTTCAGTATTAGTGCTCGTGCATACAAAATAAGGTGAACACTTGAACACTTCTGCTTTAACCTGTGAGAGTTTTGTAGCATATCCAACTGCATTTAGGAGTATCAGGCAGGTTTCTTAAAACCCGCTCCACTCTTCAGAGAAAGTGAATCCCTTTTGAAAGTACAAATAGATGGGAATTTTGAATGAGTAGCAAACGTCTTTCTCTTGATCTGCTCAGGAACAGAAGGAAAGCACATGGAGAATTGCATTACAGTCTCAGGTGCACTTCTTCTGCTCCTGTTTTTCCTAGACGGGGAAAATAATTTATGCCTGTTGTAAACAGATTGCTCATTGCTATGAACTTCCACTGAGCAAGAGACGTGCCTGCTAAATACCTAGGCACATCAGCTCACACTGATGATGGTCTTTAATCATCTCCTGCTGCAAAAAGGCAAGGGACTCACCATTCAAAGCATCTTTCGAGAAATACATCTGTTGAAAGCCAAAAGCAGCCACTTGTGCTTTCATTTTAAATGCTTCCAACATTGTGCAGGTATTATCAGGGATTGGAAAGAAATAATAATTTTATTTTCTCCTATATTCTCTCTAAAAAAGAGAGAGAGAACACTCTCAAATTCTCTCTGTCCTCAATATGGATCTTCGAAATGAACAGAAATAAAATTTCCTCCCAGGCAAATTCTACAACTGCAGCTATTCTCAGCATGGAAACGATCATGTGATACCTGCCTGTCATACAGATGTTGCCATAAAGTGCCTCTCAGAACAAAGAGATGGCAATCCTAATTCAGCACCAACATGGTTGACGGGACAGATTTACAGGGATTTAACTCTAGATTTTAAGCACTCAGCAGCTTGGTCCTAGAAGGCTAAATATGCCTGCTTCAGTTATTTTAAAACAATGATATTACTTCCATCACAAATATGTATTAATTGGTGATTTATCATACATTCTTATTGGAAAGAACCTCATTCCTTGGAGCCAATGCATTCAGGGCATTGAGCTCCCATCTACAATATTACTGTTCTTTTAAAAGTAGTTCTCCTTTTTCTACCTCTGGCTTCTTCATTCTGTACTGTTGTCTTATAACTTGGCCTCCTACCTAGCTCTGACTGTGTACTTGCCTGTGTCTTGAATGTAAACTTGACATGGTCTGTTCTCATCACTGCTAGAGCAGCAGCATAGGATTTTTACCCTGCTGTGCTTTTTAAAGGTTGAAATACTATACCCTTTAAGGCCGGGATAAGTTCTATTAAATTCAATAGTCTGAATTTATTTGCTACTTCCAGATAGTGTTATAGCCCAGTGAACCAACTGTTGAATCCCACTGATTCACTGGATCTACGCTAGTTGTGAACAGCGCTCGGACTGATGTCTAAAGCTTTAGTCTGCTTTTTGTCTAACTTAAAGATAGTCAGGTGGCCTCTTATCTGAAATACTTTTCAAACTTTCCAAGCCAAGTGAAGAACACATGCTCCAGCAAATTGTTATGACGCTGCCGCAACCAACTGAGCTAATCAGTCCAAACAGCTTCTTTTGACTTTGAAGATTCTGTGTATTGCACTCTTGAACCATGCACCTTGCCCAAGGCCACACAGCCTTGCTGTTCTCCTGGAAGGCACAGTACAAAAGAGAACTCTGAATCCCTCTTCCAACCCACTGAACTATCAAGGTTATGAACTACAAAGCTCTATATGACTTGGCTCCAGATAATCTAGAGCAGTGGTTCCCAACCTTGGGTTCCCAGATCATCTTGGACTGCAACTCCCAGAAGCCTTCAAACCTAGCTGTGCTGGCCAGGATTTCTGGGAGTTGTAGTCCAAGAACATCCGGTGACCCAAGGTTGGGGACCCCTGATCTAGAACATCCATTCTCAACAGAGGCCATATATCCCCTGGGAAGTCCTGGAATATTTAAAGAGGGCTACAGACTGGAAACAATTCTTCAGACATCTTATAAGGTTTGTTATGTGATTCGTGCTATCTTGCTTTGGCCTATATTTATTTCATATTGTGCTTATAGCCATGGCAAAAAAATTTTTTTGAGAATGATCATATGAGACAACCTGGGTGCTCATATTTTTTCTTGTATCTATTGTCCTCTGAAGCAGATTTGGTAGGTTTACAAGACAGGGCTTTATATGTTAGCATCAGAATGTGAGTGCATTCAGTCCCTTTAGCGCTGCCTGGAGGCTGTACTGCAGTGGATGCAGGAGAATGGACTGAGGCTGAATCCGGACAAGATGGAGGTCCTGAGGGTGGGTGGCCCTGCCATCGGTGGTTTGGGAAACTCTCTCTCTTTTGGGGGAGTGACTCTCACTGCAAAGAGTGATGTTCTCAGCTGAGGTTCCATCTGGATCTGGCGCTCACCATGGAAACCCAGGTACTGTCAGTGGTCCGCTCTACCTATTTCCATCTGTGGTGTATTCCCCAGCTGCATTGCTATCTTGATGTTGGGGCGCTCACCACTCTGGTCCATGAATTTTTAATCTTGGGATTAGACTACTTGGGATTAGACTACATGGGGCTACCTTTGAGATTGATGCCGAAGCTTCAAATAGTGCAGAATGCGGTGGTCAGACTCACTGGGGTGAGAAAATATCAACATATTTCCCCAACTCTGGTTGCCTTGCATTGGCTGCCCATTTGTTCCCACATTGATTTCAAGGTGTTAATTAAGACATATAAAGCCCTAAACGGTTTAGGACCTCGATATCTAGCAGAACGCCTCATAGCTGAATCACTCGTTCTAGTCAAGATGAGCAGCTGAGGGAGGACCCAAGAGAAAGAACAAGAAATCGGGCCTTCTCGGCAGTGGCCCCTCATCTCTCGATTGGAAGAGTCTGCCTGCAGAGATCTGTCTGGCTTCCTCATTGGGTGTTTTCAAGAGCAAACTTGAAAGACCTGGATCTTTAGGCAGGCTTTTCTTCCTTTCATCACCTATTTACTTTCGCCATTTTGAATTATATTATTATTGCTGTTTTTATTTTATTATATTGTTTTTACTTTTATGCATTATTGTTAGCCACCCAGAGTAGACTGCAGTCTAGATGGGCAGGGTATGAATGAATGAATGAATGAATGAATGAATGAAAACAAGCAAGTAAATTCATTGCTATAATGAAATCCATAGCATTTTCCCAACAACGGTATCAGCAGAGTGACCCCTGCTATCAAAAAGGTCGTATATGTGTCTCTCTGTGTGAATTGTTTGTAATTGGCTATGATGCTGTTTGATTTTTCTGTATAATCTATTAATGTTCTTAGCTTGCACATTTTCTGTTTATTGTTAGGTGCCATGAACTTAATTTTTTTTTCGAGGGGAATATGTGGAGATGGATATCTAATAGTTTACTTTTGACCTAACATCCTCTTCTGGAGGTTTATTCAATCATCTATTGTGGCCGTGAAACTTATTGTCTTATTTGGTTTTGTTTCCGTTCTCATCTGTACAGCCCTTTTGTTTTTCCTCATATACTTTCCCCTGAACTGGATCTCATGAGCAGCCTGTCTCAGAGCGCAAGCCATAGCTGGTACCAGTGGACTACTGGCTATACAAGGTCTGTGTAGCTGGTCTTGAAGGACTTCAGAAGTCATGGAGCCTAAAGGAATTGAGATGGTTAAAGTGAGGAAATAAAAGCAATGCAAAATAGCTGGTGCTCACAGATGCTACTGGGGAGATCTTGGCTAAGATACAAGGTGGCTTGAATATGGAAAGAACTGAAAGTCCTGGATTTCAGAAAGAACAGTCCTGCACATCAATGTGAAGAACTTTATTTTAAAGAAAGCAGCCTGAAAGAATGCCTTACAGCTTTAGAAATGCTTCCAGTACACATCTTCCCCATCAGCTCAAATTATTTCTTCAGCCTTACATGGAATTTGTAAATTTGCCTTTATTGTGTGTGTATCACTAGCAAATATGATGTTAAATATACTAATCTTTTCACAGGGTGCCTAGAACATGACTACTGTGACTGGCCTTTGCTAGTGGCTGGCGGCCATACATGATTAGAATGAATTGGCATCCATAATATTTGTAAAGCCAATGCTCTCATTCAAGGTGTATAATAGCAGATTAATTGTGCTGCAAAATGCTCTGGTAATGAGATCTAATTTAAGTAAAGCTAATGCACTTACAGAAACAATACTTAACAATGCAGCTGGTCAAATTTAGAGTGACACTGGCGGAAGCCAATTTTATATGGAGTCTGCCACTGTTAAAGGAGAATGTCAAAACTGGATTAGCAATTCTGACCATCTTCAAAATCTGTAGCTTAACATTTTGGGACACCAGAATATATTTTGTGATCACAATGTGGGCTTTCAATTGGCACAGTATGACATACAATGGGATCAATTATTTGAAAGAAGAAGCAAACATGAGGCAATGACGGAGCCATTTTTGTACCCCCTTTTCGGACTTTAGAGGGCCATACTGACCCATTCCCGAACTGTTGGCCCTCAAGTGTTTCCCAGAGGCTCCCAGTGTGTAATTTGTAGTTTGAACATGTTCACCTCATAGGATTTGTTCTAGTTTGTTCGAGTAGACGTTGTCTAGAGGGGCGGGGTAAAAATCGAATAAATAAATAAATAAAATAAATAGTTTTCTTAGAAACAGGATGCTGCTCATTTCTAATTTTTTTTAAAAAGGCTTAAGTATAGATTGGAGGGACGCAAGATATTTATGCATGGCAAATTGCCTTTACTTGGTAAATCACAAAAAAGGGCATGAGGGCAATTGAGGAGTGACTGGAAAGTTATACTGTGGACCCTGGAGTGCTACGTAAGAGTTGCAGGCTGCTGTTTGCTCATCCATGATTGGTTCCAAACCCAGGGTCCCTAGTTATTCTTGAGCTTAAACTAAATATTATCCACTTAATTATGCAAGCTGCCTTGGATCCTTTAAAGGAGAAAGGTGGGGTAAACATATTTTAGATAAATAAGTAAATAAAATCCCAGAACGGTTCTCCACTAGCAGGATTTCTTGGGGTTGCTGCCGAGGAACACCTGGGGACACAAGTTTGGGAACTGCTGAGGGACAGAGAGAATTTGTTCAGTTTGCATTTTTATGTGAATTTACCTTGCTTGCATACTGCAAACCAAAGCATAAATCGGAATGTAATTGTACTATGGAATCCACACTTTCCCATATGTTCTGCTCCAGTTCATAAAAAATATGCAAAAAATTATCAGTATGCTATTTTTTAAACAGTGCCCCCAAAATTATTTCATACTATGAGAGATAACAAGTTTTGAAAAATTTATCATAAGAAGTGTGGAAGTGTTTGTGCTCCAATAAGTACTTCAAGAAGTGCACAAGTAAGCATACATGCAGATTTTTTAAAATATGAAGATAGATGATTGAAATAGGGTAGATAAAAACTGAAAATCTGAAAAACTGAATAGAGAAAAATATCACTGAATTGTAACTGATATTCAGAGGCATGCTGTACACCAGACACAATAAGTGATATATAGCCACTCTGACTAGAAGCCACTGGTGACTCTAACCTCCATGGCTAGAATCATGTTGAAACCATGTTGAAACTGTGAAACCACACAGCAGAATCTGGCCAGACATGGCCAGATCATGTTTTCAGTTGTGTATTCAGATGAAGAAAACAGAAGTCATGGGCCAGGGTGTGGACTCACCTCCTTCTATTACTATCTCCATGCAAGAATTGGAGGTTGTTTATGACTTTGGGTACCTTGGCTCAATGATCTCTGACACTCTCTCCCTAGATGTCAAGCTGGATAAACACATCAGCAAAGCAGCTACCATGTTCTCTAGACTCGCAAAGAGAGTATGGCTCAATAAGAAACTGATGACATATACCAAGATCCAGGTCTATAGATCCTGTGTCCTGAGCACACTCCTGTACTACAGTGAGTCCTGGACCCTTTGTATACGGCAGGAGAGAAAGCTGAACACATTGCATATGCGTTGTCTCTGACACATTTTTGGTATCACCTGCCAGGACAAAGTTCCAAACAGAGTAGTCCTAGAATGAGCTGGAAGATTTAGCATGTATACATTACTTAAACAGCTACGTCTACGTTGGCTTGGGCATGTCATGAGAATGGCTGATGGTCAGATTCCAAAAGATCTCCTGTATGGAGAATTAATGCAGGGAAATTGCCCCAGAGGGAGACCACAGCTGCAATACAAGGACATCTGCAAGTGGGATCTAAAGGCCTTAGGAATGGACCTCAACAGATGGGAAACCTTGACGTCTGAGCATTCAGGCTGGAGGCAGGTGGTGCATCATGGCCTCTCCCAATTTGAAGATACACTTGTACCGCAGGCTGAGGCAAAGAGGCAGTTCTGAAAGCAGCAAAATCAGGGAGCTGGACAGGGGACAGATTGTATTTGTCTTTAGTGTGGAAGGGATTGTTACTCTCAAATTGGCCTCCTCAGCCACACTAGACGCTGTTCCAAGACCTCCATACAGAGCAGGTTACCATAGTCTCTCGAGACTGAAAGATGCCTGCTATTCAGATGTGTAACAGAGGGCTGGCAAAACATGAAAGTTGCTTGCATGATTGCCTTTATTATGTGATTCCTTGCAATGCAAGCAGATAGCTCAGTAAGCTGGAGCACTTGGAGTTTGATTCCCCACTGTGCCTTCTGGAAGAAGAGACAACCTCTGCAGTCATCTCAGTGGCAACGGTACTCAGTAAATAAAGTGGTTCTGAAAGGAAATCATCTACTGTGGACTTGAAACGTACATTTTCCAAACTAAGTCAAATGTCTCCCCATGATAAACAGAAAGTATATGATATAAATATTGTATCATAACAGTTTGCCAGTTACTTTACATTTTCACCAAGTGGACATATATAAGGAGAGAATGAGGAGAAAAGGTGATGCATGGGGAGAAGGGAAGCAAATTATTTGCATTCCTAGTAGCAGAGTTACACAAGTCCAGTACCTCTGCTGAAACAGAATAATCTTATGTTTCTGTCACTTTTTTCTCCACCTCTGTCTTTGTCTTCCATTCCTAACTCTTGTCTTCAATTCCTAACTCTTTTAGCAACAGGGTAGTTTCTGAAAGCTCAATTCTTAAGAACTGTGGGATTTTGTGTTACCCTGTTCGCCAGCCAAATAAGAAACTTGTAGTTTCAAAGGAAGGTCAAGTGGAAAGGTATAGACACAATGCCTGCACTGCTTTGTTTGAAACACTGGGGTGTGATATCCAGTCAGCAGCTTCCTCACCTGTAACTTTTAAAGCCACAACTTCAATGCAGCCTGTATTAATTCCTAATTGAAATCTAAGATAAACGCCTGCCAAAATCCATGTACCATGAACTTTGGGGACTCCAAGTTCTTTGCAATAACAATAAGACATCGGTGTAAGCCTGATGAAGTGGACCCTGATCCAGAAAAGCTAGTAGACAGTGTTATTTCTTTAGTAGTCTGTGAAGGGATCACCTACTTCTGTAATTGTATTGTGTAATGACGACATGGCTCTCTTTATTTCAAAGATAGAAGAAGTGAACCCTGATTTTGGATTGCAATCCTCTGAGCACTTGAGCCATTATGACTGCTGGCGTTCTTCTCGGGGTATTGAGGGACTTGCAGTCTGTACTAAGAGATATTTCCATCTCCGTGGAGA
This sequence comes from Pogona vitticeps, assembly GCF_051106095.1. Lineage (NCBI taxonomy): Eukaryota > Metazoa > Chordata > Lepidosauria > Squamata > Agamidae > Pogona > Pogona vitticeps. Next base: position 17,176,228 of record NC_135787.1, on the reverse strand, counting down.
ACTATGTAAAAGGCCCATTCTGTGCCCCAGGTTGAGACCTTCCAGATGTTGTTGGACGACAGCTGTGATTCGTCCCTGCAGGCCATGATGGCTAAGGCTAGCAGCCCAACAACATCTAAAGAACCATGAATTGCCTACACTGATGGAACGTACTACAATGAGATCTTTTTGAGAGGCTGAATGGTGGCTTCGTGACATCAGCAGCCTATACCTGAATCCCAGCCCTTGTCTCAATTTGATTTGCGCGCTTCGCCCTCTGAAACAGAACTGCACAGCATGGTTCAATAATGTGTCTGTGATTTCTATTGGCTTGCAGAAGGCCCCCGGTTCAACCTCACATTCTCATTTGCTTAGTGTACAAGAGCTATTTATAGAAACTTAGGACAGCAAATGGTTACATGTCTAGCCAGCATGAACTGCAACATCTGTGCTCAACAAATAATTAATAGAGACAGTTATTTGGCTTCTCTCGAGTTTTCTTCAAAGAGCCTGTCTCTTAATGGATCCTGAATTCTCAATCTCCTGCTGAAATACAAGGTTATCCACACTTTTTTTTAATCCTTTGCAGTTAATAGGCTTTCTCCCTGAATCTTTCTTTCTTCACACAAAATTCTTTTTATGTATAATGTCTGCAACTATTCATGTACTTTATAGGCTACGTTCCTTTTTTGTTCCTGATCCTCTCTCTCTCTCTCTCTCATTTATTTAGTAATGTGCAAAGGCAGGGATGACCTCCCCCCAGATGCTCCCTTTAAATGTGTACTTCTGCATAGTGCTGCCTGATATAAGAAAACTAGAAGACAGATCTCCTCAATGAATGGGCTTAAAACACCTTGCTAATCACTTGCTTTTTTCTCATCAGCTTTCATGGCTGTGCTCCTTCCAATCCATACAGCTCCTGTCTCGTGCCAGCTCATTCAATGTCTCATTCTTAATGGGTCACCACTAGAGGCTAACATTTGAGTTATGGACAGCCAGACAAGAGAAAGTGGCTGTCAATTCTAGCAGATGTGCTCCAAGAGAGGAAAACTTTATCACTGCTATGATAGAAATTAGCAATATTTTATTCTCCTTACACCATATCTCACCAGTTAATCTCAAGTATTTAATTCTCAATAAACAAAATTCCCCTTCCTGTTTTCTCCTGAGGTCCAGGCTCTATTACCTAGTGATGAAAAATGTCTTGCTGCAAGAGGTCCGACTGAATTCCTGTGGGACCAACATCCTTTGGAGATTGTGGATAATTGCTTTAAGGGGCTGTTGTTGGTTTTAATGTACATAAGTTTTAATGGGTTAAAAGTATTGAGTTGTTTTGTATTGTTTCATATTGCATGAGCAGATTGTAGGAGGCATTGAACCAGGAATACACAGAATTTTCCCATTCCCTTGTCTTAACCCTAAAACATGCCAACAGGAAGAAATTCATCACAAGAAAAGAAGGGCAAATGGATGGAGAAAATATATCAAATAGTCTGACAAACTATCAGGAGTCTTATATTCTCAGCCTCACTCAAAGATACGCAAGAAGAAGGCCACAGAATTTGGCAGTTTCAGGAGATAGAGCAATACCACATAACCAACTGAGCAAACAGATTAGAAGAGCTGCAAAAAGATATCAATTGTATGGAGACTCAGCCAGCAGCATTAGTTTGCAAAAGTCTGCTGCACTACACTGCCTTTTGTCTGTAAACAGTTCCTTCAATATGAACTAGAAACCTTTGATGGGATGACCTTCTGTTTTAAGAGGAGCAACCTGGGTCAGGAAAAACAGACATATTTTTTACACCTTTTTTAACTATTCCAGAAAATCATAAAGCTGAGTGAACCAAGTCAATAGCAGAGTAATGCTATAGAGTAGCAAGACCTGGAAGTGGAACCATCTTATCCAAAGCCCTGCTAGGCTCATGGAGTGGTAGGGAAAGCACAAGACACCAGTTGAGCCAGCATTGAAGCATATGGCCTTCCTCCTGTACCATTTAGTAATGTCAGAGTCCTGTAAGTATCATGTTACTTAAAACATATAGTTAAACTATGAAATTATGGTTACGCTTTTCAGGCTTTCCCAGGTAGAGAATACTCAAAGTAGTTTACTATTTCATTTTTCTTGGGGTACTTTGGGACTGTGCGGCTTGACCAAGGCCACACAAGCTGCTGTACTCACAAGAGGCATAGTAGGGAATTGAACTTCCAACCTCTGGCCCCATAGCTAATTATTTAAGCCTTAATTATTGCAAAAAGGTAGTGTAGTAGACACACCACTGGATTAGGACTCTGGAGACCAGGGTTTGAATCCTGGCTTGGCCATGGGAACTCACTGGGGGAGTAGAACTGGTAAAACCGCTCCCTTAATATCTCAGTTTGAAAGCCCTATTAGGATAGCTATATAGTGGTACCTCGATTTAAGAACTTAATCCATATTGGGACTGTGTTCTTAAGTTGAAACATTCTTAAGTTGAAGCACCATTTCCCATAGGAATGCACTGAAAACCATTTAATCCGTATCTGCTGTTTTTCATTCTTAAGTCGAGGCGCTGTTCTTAAGTCAAAGCATTAGTTCTCACAGGAACTAATGCAAAGCTGATTAATCCGTATCTACCACTAGGGGGTGAATTTTTTCTTCTTCTTTTGACCTAAGGTGAACCTAGGTCAACAAAAGGGCAGGGGTTTTTTTCTTTTCTTTTCTTTCTTTTTTTATTTTTGGTTCTTAAGTCGAGGCTCCGTTCTCAAGTTGAAGCAACTTTTTGTGAACGGAGCCATTCTTAACTCGAATTGTTCGTATGTAGGGACGTTCTCAAGTCAAGGTACCGCTGTACTTTGATTTTGACTTGACAGTACTGAATTAACTATTTTGAAAAATGAATTATTTACAAGCAACAAACACTAGTAATCATTTCCCCCCAAGATCTGGTTGTTTCCTCCTTTTCCCAAAAAGAGTGATAGGCCCTTGAGTTCCTGAAGATGTGGAGTGGTTTTGAAAGGGAATACTACTAGTGCATAAAGAGATCAACCATTCAGTAGACGTTGTCTAGAGGGGCGGGGTAGAAATTGAATAAATAAATAAATAAATAAAATTCAAAGTAAAAAAATCACCCACTGACACTTTCACACCTGTAAGCAATTTATCTGGAATCAAGATTCACTAATAGTAGCATGAATTTTGGCTTTCAGTTTCCTTTAGGAGTAACTGTTTGCCAGACTCTGTAAAAAAGCTGTGGACAAATGGCCCTATGCATTTTAGTATGACGAAAAGGCAAGGTAATGTACCACACAGATGTTTACATCAACATAGGTGGCTGCTCAGAATTAGTGCTAATAAGCTTTTATCTGGCTTATTTGAGAGGAGAAATGTAGGGCCTTAGAGATGAAGGTATTTGTTATCAACAGCAACACACTAGTCACACTTTTATTCTAACCACTTTCGCTGTTGCTCAGCCAAGGCTTTTAATATGATTACAGAGCAGCAAATTCCTCTTACATGTTAATACACACACTGAAATTCTTCAATTTCCACAAAGTATTGTTATCTCAATTTATTATGAAAGCCCTACCAAATGCTGCTGGCAAGCAAAAAGGCATTTTTCATCTCCTTCTTCTCTTTCTGTCCCTCCAAGTTTTTCCGTGTCATTTGGTCATGAATATGAATGTCATTCCAAAAATACTGGATGCTTTTTGCATTTATAACCAAATAGCGCTTTTGGACTGCAGATATTGATCTATCTATGCAATATAAATTTGCAACCTAAAAGTGCCAGCTGGATCATTGGAAAGAACGCTTCCCATCAGTGCCTCTTTCTCTGTTGTCCAGGGTCCCCCCCCTCCCCCCCCTAAATTTGTAATATACTTACACCAACACACACTGTAAAAGGGAAAGATAAACAACACAACAGGCTCTGGGAATAAGGCAAGCTCATTGTTGCCTAATGAGACATGTCATTTCTGTTTCTAGATTTGATTGCATCAAAGGAGGAGTGAAGGACAACAGAACAAGATGAGATGGACCCATAAACTACCCTCTAGTGGATATGCTCCAGTGAAAAATGATGAAAAAGCAACCTGTGGCTGATTAATAAGTGGAAGGCCCACATCCATTTGTTAGTGTGATTCATATACTAGCAACAGGAAACCCAAATTCAAATTCTTATTATACTCTGAAGCCTGGGTTGATCTTTTCCTTAAATTGCTGTTCCGCAGACAATAGCTGTGAGGCTTCTGAACCACTCTGGGACTTCATGAGTGGGAGGCAGCATGCAAATGTTGAAGGTATAGAAGGTAGTGACTAAGGCAAGTCAGTTCAAGCCTTCTATTTAGTTTAGCTAGAAATTCATTGGGTGCCCCTAGGAAAGCTATTATCTTTTCAACCTTAATAGATGCACATTCCAGGCTACAAGAGACATTGGTAGAAATTCTGTTGGGCTAAGTTTTTGATTAAATATATTTCCAAATTTGTTACTTTTCCTTACTTAAGTGAAAAGAACTTCAGATTTTAAGAAAATGCATAGGGGAGAAAGAAAAACTGACATCTAGGTAGTGAGGATTAAGTACATATCACATAGCACTTCAAAGTTGGGTTTTCAATCCCTATGTATTTGGCCATGTTTATGAGATCCACAAGGTTTCCCACTAGAGATGGGAGTATTCGTATATGAAGGTGAATATTCCTGCACAGGTGGAAATAATAAAGGTTTTTGCCGTTGCTGCTGGCTCTACAGAGCCTTCCTATTATGTGATTGTCCACAATCGATTACCCACTCCTGGCAGGAGGCAGGATGACAAGCCTCTCTGCTAGGTTGCAGAGTGGCTAATCCATTGGGGAGAACTGAGTGATAGGAAGGCTTTGCAGAGCCAGAGGCAGTGGCAAACTCATGAGTGGGCAGTCCAATGGGCTGGACCCTAGTTATTTCCACCTGTGTGGGGATATTTCTATTCGTATATGAATACAAATACCCCTATCTCTAGTTCCCACTTCTTTTTTTTCTGACTAGCTCCTCATTTTTCCTCACTTCCTGAAGGTTACCTTTATACAGTCGTGCCCTGCTTAACAATTACCCCGCATTATGACGAATCCACTTCATGACTATGTTTTTGCGATCGCAATTGCGATTGCAAAACGATGTTTTAAATGGGTTTTTTCGCTTTGCGAAGATCGGTTCCCTGCTTCGGGAACCGATTCTTCGCATTACGACGATCAAAACAGCTGATCGTCGGGTTTTCAAAATGGCCACCGGGTGCTCAAAATGGCTCCCCGCTGTGCTTAGGGATGGATTCCTCACTATACAGGCACCGAAAATAGCCGCCGTATGGAGGATCTTCGCTGGACGGTGAGATTTTAGCCCACTGGAACACATTAACTGGGTTTTAATGGGTTTCAATGGGTTTTTTTCGCTTTACGACGTTTTCGCTCTACAGTGATTTCTCTGGAATGAATTAACGTCGTTAAGCGAGGCACCACTCTACTGTACATACCATCAAAATATGGAAAAGTTACATTTTTGGACTACCACTCCAAGACTCACTGATGATGAAGATAGTCAAAAGGACTTGCAGGTATATTTGAAAAAACTCACTTTCTCTCATTATATGGTTTAAGCATGCATACATGTAAGTTGCAGTGTTGGATATGACTTAAGTACCTGGTGGCTGGGGATGATGGGACATTGAGTTCAACACATATAAAAGCAAACAAGATGTGAAAAGCCGTCCTAGGTATAAAGCCCTGTAGCATTAAGATGTTTTCTCATGGAATATATCTCGCCATAGCTTCAAATTTGTGTAGTCATAAGTGAATAACACTAAAGCTTTTTCCTTTTTTTCTCTCCCTTCTTCTCCTTCTTTTGTCTGAAGCACGGTATTGTAATCATCTCATGAACAAATTAGATTTTCCTCTGAATTCCATAAGGCTTTGTTTATTACTCTCATCCCATACTAAGAAAAAATGAAAAAAGAATGTGCCCTTTTCAACAATATGAAAACAAATCCCCTCAAGCCTTATGGTGTCACTTTTGATATAACATGAAAAACAAATACTGGGTGTTTTTACCTGATCAATTTTCTAAAACATTGCATTTGAAAATTAAGAAAAGACTCATAAGAAATTCCTTATTAATCATCCTTGCTTTGGTGTTATCCAGCCACATAATATAAAGTTTATTAGCAAAATGTAGATCAGTGACGACAGGGAGTAAACATGACCCTCTCCATACACTGCATGAATCGGGGGGCAGAAACTATGTGACAGCATGGGCTTTCCCTATCCTCTTCTGGAACTATTCATCATTGCCCCCTGTCTCCTAACAAATATCCAGTGAATAATCATAAAAATGAGCTGAGAACGTGGAAGGGATCCTACAATTCCTTCCAGGCCATCACTTGCTTTACCAAACTCTTCAGCTTTAGAAGATTCACATCCAGAGAAGACGTCAACCTCACCAGAGGAGTAGAGGCAAATGACATTACTAGGCTGGAAGGCTTCAGAAGACCTTAGAAGCCTCACTCATTTTACTGGAACAACAGCTCCCTTCCACAGGTGAAGATGATAGTAGAACCCCTGTATCCACAGGGATCCATTCAATGATTTACCACGAATGCCTGAAACCACAACTGTAGTGAATCCTATATACAACATACAGTACAACGAAGTGAGACAAAGGTTACAAGGCCCACCCCTTTGTATGTTGTATTTAAAGCTGTGGTAAATCGCAGATAACTGAAAACACAGATACTGATTCCATGGATACCAATTCTACTGTACCACTGGATTTCTTGCAAAGTCCTGATTGCTTCTGCCCTGTCTTCTCCAGCTCCTACTCTGCATGCTGTAACTGAACCTTACTCTGTCTCAGTTGTGGTGACCTGGCCTTAGGAGACCCAACTCCATCTTGACTATCTTCACCTTGCTCTGCCAGTAAGTGGCACTGTTGCAATTCATTTGCTCTACAGACTTGGAGCCCAGTCAACACAGGGATAGCAAGAAGACACATTTATTCATCCCGTTGTACCTGTTTCCAAATCATAAATGTGCTTTCCTAAAAGCAAAGGAAAAAAGAAAATGAACTTTGGGGCTTTGCTATACTATATCATGCTACTGTGATTGTGATTATCCTCCAGCTGAACACAAACTCCTCTGCATCGCACTGCTTAATTAAATGTTTTCTCAAGAGACAGTTGGCGAATGGCACAGAGAAGCTGGTAAATCGACACACACATACAAAGACACTTCTGGATAGGTAGGAAAATATAGATGAAGGCACAACTGATTACTTTTCTTCTTTCTATGCCAGGCATACTTGTGGTATGACACAACAGATATGCAAAGGGCATATATGCAGGCAATGATTCTCATACGTCTTACTCAACAAATGACATATGTGTCTTTTGCTCAACTGCACTGATGATTTATAAATTACCTTACTGACAAACATCGCAATGAGACTGATGCCCATATAAACCAAGGATTGCATCAATGTTGCTGAAACAGATATTTTTCAGCTGACCACAAGTCACAGAAATACTTCTCTGAAGCCTGTTGAATACAGGACAGAACACTCCTGCCTTTGGTATTGGTCAATAAGAGGTTTTGTGAGTCCACTCCCATCACAAAAGGTTTGCACGTTGGTCCAAAATTCTAAGATTCTAAACATTCAGAGTGTGAAAACTCCAACAGTTAAGTTCTGATCCACAGAGGGATCTAGGGGGTTCCAAGAAGTGAAGATCAAAGAGTTCCATACAGACTGACTTTCCATCCCCAAGCCTCTGAATTCCTCATATTATTATTTGAAGCAATCTACTCTATGAGGCACAAAATTAAGGCTCATGGTAATGATGGACTTAAAGGTCAAAACACAAACAAAATGAAAAACTGTGCAATATCAAAGCCCTGCATAGAGGGATGACTTCTGTATTATCCAAATCATACATGTTCCTCCAAGCTATTTTTGTGAAACCCACTGCTGCTGTGAGGGATCAGTGAAGCTTACAGGAGTAGTGGTTTTTGTTTTAACCTGTGGAGGTCCCACACCCACCTCTCTGAAGTTCAAAACAATGTTTACAAAACTGGAGGTGGTCTTCCACTTACTTCCATTTTTGCTTTTTCCATTTTTGTCTCTCTTGGGGGCTGGTTGTGGTATAACCTTCTGCAAATCCAGAAGAAATGATCCTCCAGATCCCGCTGCAAATCCAGGAAAACCTGGCATCCAGATACGTCCTGGCTCAGGACAATAAAGGTAAAGGTTCCCCCTTGACATTTTTTGTCCAGTCGTGTTCGACTCTACAGGGTGGTGCTCATCCCTGTTTCCAAGCCATAGAGCCAGCATTTTGTCCAAAGACAATCTTCCGTGGTCACATGGCCAGTGTGACTTAGACACGGAACGCTGTTACCTTCCCACCAAGGTGGTCCCTATTTATCTACTCGCGTTTTGCATTTCGTATGCTTTCGAACTGCTAGGTTGGCGGGAGCTGGGACAAGCGACGGGCACTCACTCCATCATGTGGATTCGATCTTACGACTGCTGGTCTTCTGACCCTGCAGCACAGGACAATAGCCTTAACTAAATGTTGCAGCATAAAGAAACGCAGACATATAGGCTAGAATCCTATTGGGAAATTACTCTGGCGTAAGGGTAATTCTTTAAAGCTCAGGAGGAACTGTGGTTAATTAATGCATTGCTACTTGTATTTTTTAGCTGCATGCTAGTCCTGTGACATGGTGTGTGGCTAGGAATGAGAACTAGGTCCCATGAAGTAATGGCAATTCACTACTGAGACTTAAGCAATTACACTTGTGCCAGCAAAATTTCCCAACAGAATTGAATCCGATTTAATCCAAAATTTAGTATAAAATAAATGAAAACACCAAGATGCAAACAACATGTAGATACTGCACTTCTACCTCCTTGAACTTTTGATAATTGATTGAGAATTAAAATAGACTGTGCAGTGGATGAGTTGGAAAAGAGAACATACACGTATACACGGACACAGTTTTTTAAGTGCTTCAGATTTGGGATAATTGCACTACCCTCTCATTTGGTTAAAAATAGGAAAAATAAGTTGGAGAAGTTATTGGCTATCATAAAAAGCAATCATTCCTTCATAATTTAAGGCCAATCATCTCTGACATTAGCCTTTAATGCCAACACCATGCAAATGTCAGCAGAGGAAAAAGAAAAAAAATATCTAGTCTGGCAATTCTCCAGCTTGATTCTCAATTCTCACCAATGGCTCACAGATGTCAATGAAGATTTTGTTAATAAGACCACTAATTAGTCAACACTTTCAAATCTGGGAACTGTTAAAACCATTCATTTTCCCGCAAACCCAGAAATTTAGACTGAATGCACCTATTAAGAGCAAAATGATGCGAGAGATATGAACAAAAATTAAAACATTAAAAATAAGCGCTTCACATCTGCTGTCTGCTACAGTTTGAAATAGGATAATTGCCTCTGTACAGTATAAAGGAGGAAATTTCCTTAAGTTTTATCTTGATGGTGGTTTTTTTAATTTTTAGAACAGCTGCAAAAACTCTTTGAAATATACATCAAATTAAAGTATCACTGGAAGCACAAAAATGATTGACTGCACTCCTATGCATGTCTACTCAAATATTCCTCTCACTGAGTTCATTGAGTCTTACTCCTAGGTAAGTGCATACAGGATTTCTGCTTAACGTATTGGGTGAGAGTACACTGACAGTTCCAGGAAAATCTAGGTTCTCAAAACACAAAGTTCAACAGCAAAATAAAAATGATTCCATTATTAAATCCTGAATTATTATGGGATATATTCCTAACTCCCATTCCAATTGCATCCTTATGACAACTCTGTAGAGTCTGAATCATGGTGTTTTTGCTAAATCTCTCCAAAGCATGCCCTATCTCAGAGAAATGTAAGGTACTGCAAAATAATCACCTCCAACTTTCAGGTTTTTTCACTACAACTCCCAGCTACCAGCAATAACAGCCATGATGGAGTTGTAGTCCCAAACATCTGGAAGATCCCAAGCTAGGAAAGGCAACAACAGAACTAGATTGTAATGTTTAGTCCCAATTTTTTTTTTTAAAGTTATTTTAGGAGAGCTCTTTAGGATCTTTGTTGAAATGCCTCTGAAGACCACATGCTGAAACATTCAGGGAAGTGCAAAATCTATGGTCTAAGAGTTGCATTAGAACTGTCAAAGATAATATTTTCCAAGTATAATGGCTTGGAGAACATGGTAGCCATATACTTTGTGGAAGCACAGCAAAAAGCATTCTACAAGTAAAATCAAAAGAAAGGGGTGCCCCCCTCCACAAAAATGATAATTATGAAACTGGACTTTTTTAAAAAAACTTTTGAGAATTCCAAATAAACAATTTGCATAGCATAGCATTCTTGCCAATCAGAATGTGTCCGGAGTGAGCCCACAGGGCAGGTGTCTGTCACTTTTAATCCTACAATGACCTTGAGTGTGAAAGAAAACATTTAACTCCTTCCTGACCATATATTTTTTTAGCTCATGCCTATGAAAATATTTTAAAAGCTATTTTTTAAAAAAAATAGATAATAATGTACAGCAGCTCTTTCATTTTATCTGTGAAATTACTGTGTTTGTTTTTTCCTTTGTGGCTTTGAATGATCTCAAAGCACATTTTATCTGGTTTACTCATGAGTTTGGATCCACATGAATTCATATGACTTTTAGATTGTATCCTCCTTAAATCAGTGTCAGATTATAGATCTTATTTGCACCCACAGACTACACCACAGAAATCATGGGTCTTTCAGAGCACAACTTTGCAGTGGTGCAAAAACATAGAGATGATGTACGGATCCTCAAGGATCCATGTGATTTTTCACACAAGATCACCCTCAGACCATTCTCCAAACATAGGCCCCATCTGTGCCCACAGACTACACCACAGAAATCATGGGTCCTCCAGATGATGACTTTGCAGTGGTGAAAAACACCAATATAAGTCAGAAATCCTCATGGATCCACATGATTTTTCTATGGGATCACAACCAAACCACTGTCTACTCATAAGCTCCAGTTGGGCCCATAGGTTACACCACAGAAATCATGGGTCCCTCAGTGCATGGCTTTGCTGTGGTGCAAAAACATGAATCTGATGCATTGATCCACATGCTTTTTATGTAGCATCATCCCCAAACCACTGTCCAAACATGGGCACCATGCATGCGTCATAGATTCCAACAATCATGGGTCCCTGAGCACATGGCTTGCAGGGGTACAAAAACACCAATCCAAGGCACCACACCACCACCAACAACAACAACCTTTAGAACTGCAGAGCTGGAAGGGACCCTATGGATCATGAAGTCCCCTCCCTGAAAAGGAGGCACAGCAGGGAACTGAACTCTCCATCTCTGGCTTCACAGCCAGAAACATAAACCACTGAGCTATCCAGCAGTCCTTGGATCCACATGATTTTTACACAGGATCATCCCCAAGCCACTATCCAATCATAGGGCCCATATGGGTTCCTCAACCCATTGTTTTGCAGTGGTGCAAAACATGGATTTGATGGACAGATTCTCATGGAGCCACATGATTTTAACTAGGACGATCCCCGAACTGCTGTCCAATCATAGGGCCCATTTGTGCTCATAAAGTGATACCACACAAGGGAAAATCCCAGAAGGTGACTCCTTTTTTCATCAGTTCCCCACTCCTCTCCCAAACACAAAGCAATTGCCAGGGCTGGTTTTTCCCCCCCTATTTATTTATTTGATTTATATCCCGCCCATCTGGTATATTCTACTACTCTACAAGTGTGAATGGTGGTGAGCACAAAGCATATATTGTAGACCATCTTCATTGCTGCCATACAGTAAGTGTTGTCAACATTCAGGCTGCCCTTTGCTTTGTAAAGCATGGCATCCTTTTTCCTGCTGGCAATGCAGACACAATATTTCGCAGCAAGATCAGGACATTTCCTGTCTTTTTGAACCATGAGTACAGAAGCAGAATATCCCGCTGTAGCATTCTCCATTTATTAGATCTATGTTTCTTGTTGTATTATGTAATGGTTTATGAATATTCATATTGCTGAGAGGCGGAGTCAAGAGAGATGCTATAAGAGGCGGGGTCAGCGAGTCAGAGAGCAGATTAAGTCAGATTGAGTCAGTAAGAGAAATGTAAGAAGAGTCAGGCAGTAGAGAAAAAAAGTCAGAGAGTGTAATAGAGCGTGTAGTTTGGGGAAATTCTGAGGAATGATTAACTACTCATGAATCAATCTATGTAATCAATAAACCAAAGTTTTATTTAAAAGAACTTGAAGTGTGGACCTGAATCTTTCTGAAGTAAATGGTGATTTAGAGATCACCTGGTGCCAGCAAGTGTAAAAGAAGAGAGTGTTTGCCTTCTTGTGCTCTGGGGCTTGAAGGTCAAGCAAAAGGGGCAGGAGGGTGGATGTCACACCTGCATTCATAAACTGGAGTTTTTTTTTTTAAAGAACTGAATTTCTCCTTACCTCTACGATCATCCATGTTCCAATGTTTGCATGCTTTGTGCTCACAACCTGGGGTTCAATCCTAGGTAGCTGGCTCAAGGTTGATCCTTCCGATGTCGGTAAAATGAGTACCCAGCTTGCTGGGAGGGGGGGCAATGTGTAATAATAATAATATAATTTATTGTCATTGTAATTGTATACACAGCATACCCATACAACGAAATTCACAGGCTATGTGTAGCCTGCATAATTAACTTGTAAATCACCCAGAGAGTGCTTCATGCACTATGGGGCGGTATATAAGCAGCACGCTTTTTGCTTTTTATAATATCACAATAATAAAGGGAATGTTGTTAGTGAATATGGAAGCAGGCAACTGTGATATCGCCAATGGTTTTATCCAATGAAAATCCATTGACAGAAAATATTGTACCACTTTCCCGAAGAGTTTCATCCTGGGTAAATATTGGCTATTTAAATGCTATCTAGAGTTGAGGGACAAGCACAGAGTCCTTCTTCAGCACTCAGTGGGTGATTAATTCACCTGCATAGTTTGCGAAAAACTGTGCTTTACACATATAAGACTTTCATTGACACTAAGTATGTAGGAATTATTTGGTGCATTCAAGGGGATAAATATTGGTTTTAAAATTATTGGGGGGTGAATTAAAAGGGGGGGATAGATTTTAGTCCTATTCTGGTCAAGGGCTGACTTGCGTGTTCCCATGGAAACACAGCTAAGGGCTCTCCTTCAGCAGCTGCTGATTAGAGTTTGAATGTCATTTGCATTCATGATTAAGGAGGAGTATAAAAGGACTGAGGTAAAGAATTTTTAAAAAACAGTAAGAGGATAAAAGACCTTTCAATCAGTGCTCCTCAGCACTTTTAATTAAATAAAAAGGAAGGATGCTAGAATTTCATGAAGTTTTATTTAACGGTTGGGTGGCTGTTGCAATAGCATTACAATTCCATTGTTGTGAACATGAACTGAGATTGAGAGAACAGTCACATACCCATTAAAACAGGTAGATGATCTCCATTTACCCGTCTCTTGGTCAAAATGTATTAATTATACTACTTTCAAGACTGAAATGCTAGTATACTCAAGTTCTTTTATAATTAATAGTAATGCCTGGCCTTATGTAGATATTAAATTGCCAACACTCCCCTTCATATAGAAAGATTTTGTGACTGGACCCTATTCAGTCTTTATTCTTTTCTACCTCTCTGCTGCCTTTGTTATATGTTGAGCACTGTGTCCTGCATTTTCCTGTTTCAACCTCCTTCAGTGCTTCCTAATCTCCTCTGATAAGCAGGCCCTGTTGACAACAGTGGCTGATAGTTTTCCAATGGCTGCTCATTGGTGCAGGCTGGCAGGGAGGCCATGAAGCATCGGATACCGGACTACAAGACTACCGCTTCAAGGCTCTCCACTCTTGAAGAAGGAGATAAAGCCTGGAAGACAAGAAGTGCATCTATAGTGCAAAGTTGTAACACTTTATGTTTGATATAACTTAAATTGCCACCTTGACTGCAACCTATGGAAACCTGAATCCGTCATTTGATGAGAGATATAAATCACTCTACTAGAGAGTTTTAATGTTATAATTCAGGGAAGTGCACAAAAGTGCCTTCAAGAGAGAATACTGAACATGTGGTCAAACCCCAGATCCCAGGGTGCCCACAGGATGGAGCTATGAGAGTTAAAGTGGAATCAAACTGGTACAGCTACACAATACATATATAGTTTATATATACAGACTTCAATGTACCAAGTTGTCTGCTTGGTCATGTCCAGAGTTCTGCAACTACATTCTGCCCCTTCCTGCTCTGTAACAGAACCACTGATAGGTATCTGTCACGTTCCTTAATACCTTACCTACGAACAGGACAGGACAGACCTTCATCCCCACTGACTGGGATTAGAAATGGGCACTAACGACCGGTTTGGTGGTTCACGCCAGTTTGTTTAGTGGCTGAACAGGAGGTATTGGTGCTTCAAAAACTCACCTCCATCAATGGGCACGCACTCCGAGGCAGTGCCTGGAGGAGATGGGGCAGGGAAGTTAGGAGCTGCCTCTCAGTGGACACCCACCAGAGGAAGCAAGGCTCTGAAGCACTGAACATCTGTCTAGCATCTAAAAAACCAGGGGTTCATGGCCAGTCTTTAATTAGGATGGCTCGTGTTATGGACATTTTGAATTGGTTTTTCCTGTTATGAACTCTTTCACTCTTGCTTACATGGTGGCAATTCTGGGACTGTATTTGTTGCTCCTAATCTAAAAAGAGGCTCTGTGTGAACTGTTTCAGAAAATGGATAAATATAGTAAATGGATAAAACTGCATGCCTAGTAGCTGCTTTTACAGCTAGTTTTTAAGAGGTGATTTGAGCATGCATGTGCCTCAGGTCACCATATGGATCCTAATCTCTAGATTTTATCAACTTTGTGCTTGATGTTATGATAATCAATGTCTAGTATAGCTAAAGTCTCTTCACTTCCTTCATTTTGAACTTACGGTAACAGTGAAGGAGAAATCCTTCATTTGGAGGTTATTGGGTTTTTGTTCAGATAAAGATAAATGATGACAAAGGCAGGCAGGCAGTAAAATCACTAAAAGAAAGGAATAACACTGAAGGGAAAAAACAATCAAGAGTACCTTGTACCCTATAAATACAATAAAATATTTTATTGACAGCTGCTACTGCCAGTTCTTACCTCTTAATATATTTCTCACAAAATGACAGCCAGGTGTTCTTGTCTTTTTTCCTAAATACCAAATTGTCAACTGGGTTGGTTGTAAGGCTTATGTTTGCACTGTACATTTTACACTTTTGTGAACATGACATGTAGTGTGCATGCCTGTCTTCTTAAACATCATCTTTTACTACTTTGTTAGCTGTACCTGTTATGAAGCCTTATGGGAGAGCAAGAAGACTCGCCACATGTTAAAAGACACTGGAAATAAGTAACTTAATACGTATCAAACACAGCATGTCTTCAGATCCTTAAGTCTCCAAGCAATGTACAACATATTTCCTCCAAATCTCCCTGGTAAAGGTATATGATCAGCGCTTTGCAAATCTGTATTTTGAACCACAAGAGGGTTTTTTTTTCCACAAGCAGTTTTTTGTATGGGGAGCATTTACACCTCCCTGCTCATGATATCATCATTCTTTGTCAGGCACAAGCTACACAACACAATTTCAACCATAGTATTTAAAGATACAAACATACACAAATGTACAAGTGCTAAAAATAAATAAAATAATTGGTGCCCAAACTATTTGTAGATTGCACTTTAAAAAAATATTTCCACAGTCTATTATATTTTCTTCTTCCATTATTTTAGCTGCAAGATAAATGTTTTCATAAAGGTCATATCTTTGTTCCAAAAGTGACAATGTGGAAGTAATTAGGTGAAAAGAAGCTATGCGCACTGAAGTTCAGAAGTCAAATTTTCTGCATTTACAGAAAATAAAAAGGGGGCTCACATACAGCCAACTTTGTGTCAACTGCTGTAGCATCCAATTAGAGTGGGAATAAAATGCCATTGCCAATTTACCTCTCAGTTTCCAGGTGCTGCAAATAGGTGGGGGCCTTTAAGCTTTGTTTGGAGGGGTCCAGGTAGAAGGAGGGGGTATGAAATGGGAAAGATAAGAGCAGGGTCTGCCTGAAATCTGCCATTTCATCCCACAATTCTATTTAGAAAAAAAAATCATCCCAACCTTATAGTAGGTCTTTCAGTAAGAAAATCTGTTTGGATCTATGGATGACCACAAACGAATCTCAACTGGGAAGTGTGGAGAAATCAAAAGTTTGCAACTTACAATGCTGTTTTTAGTCATTTGTTGAGCATTTGTTGTGGGTGTATTGTGCTAAGGAGAAGAGGTTATCTGTTCCTGTGGTTGATGGGTGTCATTAGCTGGTCTTTTGTGTGTAGTGATCCCCTGTCCTTGTGGCTGGGTAGAGTTCGTTTACCTTTTGCATGCTGTATTTTTGAGAGCTGGGAGCCAAGTTTTGTTGAGCTTCACACTTTCCTCTTTTTTGTTGAAGTTTTGTTGGTGCTTGTGGTTTTCATATTATTATTATGCTTTGTAGGTACATATTCTTGGCATAAGAGTTAATCCCGGATTTTGAATTACATGGGGATCTGACATTGTTGAAGGAAGAAGCACTGATTTAAGATAGCACAAGAATTTAAAGTCTTGGTAGGCAGATATGTAGACAGGTACAGTATATGTTAAGTGGATGTGGATGTAGCTGCATATAGGCATGCGTTTATCATTTACTTTAGTTTCAGTTGTCCTGAGACTCTATCAGATTGCTGTTGCTAAGTTTAGGAATTGTTGGTGATGGCGGATGTGTAAAACCAAGAAAACTGAAAATGAATGCATATTTTAAAAGTTAAATAATTTAACATTCACCTTTATCCTTCTATGACAAGAAAGAAAGTTGTAATATTCATTTATTCTGACATCTAGTAGAATAAATGATTGTGTTTTCAATGAACAGAGAAGTTCATCTGCATATTCTAGAGGAGATCCCTATATATCAACCACAGTGCTGATGTCCTTTCTTTAGTTCCTCATAAAGGATTTATGATCAATTGGAAAATCAAGCTGTTGGTGTGAGAGTTTAGGAAAAAAATAGCAACGGAAAAATCACTATTTTTACTGTAAATACAAATAGAATATACTCAAATCTTAAAATGGAATGTCTTTATGTGACATTGTCAGTTAAGACAGAGCTGAAGGCTTTCTCATCTCTGGGATGTAAAATTTTAAAAAATGAGAACTTGTACAGTTAAGCTTCAGTTCAGTGTTACTGATAATTTTTCACCTATATTCGGGCCATGCTTGCCATTTATTTTCCTCATCACTAGCCACGAAAGCAATAGCAAAGATAATAGCAATTTGCAATTTACATTGTTTTACATAAAAATAAATAAACTGGCAAGAATGAAATACTACATTAAAATGCTATGGAAACTGTCCCTTGCTATGAGAATATCTGGACAAATGCTATAAAGTAGGTGTATGGTGAGCACTTGGCATGAGGTTCTTCCAGATGAACCTAGACAAATTTTATGATTTCTCCTCCACACTCATTTGCATCTCTCTTCTGTGTTATCGTCCTAGATGCAAATGCTGCTGTGGTCTAATCTGAAACACATCACAACTGAAAGACCTCACTCCATTATTTATGAGAAAACAACAGTGGTGTACCATGCAAGGTTGCTAACAGGAAAACACCGCAATAATTTATTCATTAAATCCCTGGTGTATACTTCTGAATTATCCTGATTACATTTTATCTACCACCGCTTGCTAGAGTAATGGCCTGTAAACTTCACATCAGGCTGTCCTTGCTGGATATTTTACTAATGATCAACTCACTAAAATGACTTGTTCATTTCAAGTCAAGATTTGTGAATCTAGGAGAAATTTACCCAGAATTCTGTCTATTCATTAGAAACACTAGAAGGGAGATATAGTATAATTGTATAAGTAGATGTAAAAGTACTCTCTCACTCTCTGGAATTTTACCTTTTCCCTACCTATATCTATTCCCCCAGCCCCCTACCCCCAATCCTATCCACATTAAAAATGAATAAAAAAATTTAAAAAGAAAGAAACACTAGAAGGGACACAACATATTCCTTCATAGTCTAAAGCTCAAATCATGTTGCTTAGCAAAATAAATCACACTACAGTAGACTCACTGAATCAATGGGGATTTAGTAAGTCAACTTTTCAATAAATGCCATTTATTCCAATCAACCTACTCTATGCTAAAATCACAGTTAGAGTAGGCAGAGAAGTTGACTCACTAAATCCCCATTGATTCAATTGGGCTACTCAAGTGCAATTTATTATAGTAAGCAACAGGATTTTGGCTAAAATATTTTTTTTAATTATTTATGTAAAACACCTTTCTTTATAAAATATTTATGACAGCCTACAAACAAAAAGCAGAATCGTAGGAAAAAACAAACAAACAGAGCAACAGAAGAATAAATAAGATCAGTCAAAACACAAGCTGAGATATGCAGTGTGATGTAGTGGATAGAGTAATGGACTAGGACTCTGGAGACCAAGGTTTGAATCAACCATGGAAACTCCCTGAGGGAGCAAATTGGTAAAAACATTCCTTAAATATTTCACTTACTTTGAAAATCCTGTTGGGGTTTCTGTAAGTCAGTTCTGACTTGATGGCATATAACAACAACAAACAAGAAGTTGACCATTCAGAGTAAGGTGAGGCCTTTCAAGAGACTTTGCCTGAACAGCAAAATGAAATTCTACCTAAATCCATTCAAGTTATTTTGGCGTTTGAGACAGAAAGTCTCACAAGGATCTCTGTCCTGGGAAGAAAATTAAATAACAGGCGATTTGCTTTTCTTTCATGACATCCAATATGTGCTGTCTGAGGCACTTGCCTCACTTTACCTAATGGTAGGGAGACAGCAAGTGGGACTAACACCACACAGGTATCTGCATCTTCATTCTGGATTGCCTGTGGGGTCCCCCCCCCCATTTACACAGAGAAGTTTGAGTGATTATTTGGTGTGTCAACATCACTGTTTTTACTAGCTTGACTGATTATGATGACAATATTTTTTTGGAAATAAACAATTTTTGGTTTATCCCAAAACGTCCTGAGGCTCTCATGGAATCCCCTTCTGTATGGGTAAGCCGTTGAGGGAAGAGTCCTTTCCCCCCACACATTTACACTGGTAGGATGACTAGAAATTTTAGGAAATTTAAAGAGTACCACCCTCATCAAGCAGCCCCTAAAAGCTTACTAGGCATTCCAAGGGAGCCTTGAGGCCTTCAAAGGTGGGTGGGAAAGGATCAGAAATGTGGAAGAACCTTCAGCTGCTACTTCCCTAAAACTATACAAAAATTTGTTCCTATTGGAATTATTTCTATGATTTGAGTTTTATGGTATATATTTACTATATACTGCTTAGGGTACAATTTATAACTGCCTGGAAGACAGAAGAAAGAGAGATTAGAAGGAAATTATGCACAAGTCTAATATTTGCATGACATGAAAATGGTCAATGAAATATCAACCACAAAACACACTTTGTGGACGTAGTTATTACAACACAGTTATAATTGTGTTGTAATAACATAGTTATTATTATAATAATAGTTATTATTATAGTTATAATAATAGTTATTACCATCACTGACTTCCCAGTGGTAGTCAGTGTGGGAGACAGTATGGAGAACTGGATGAAGCCTTGATCAGACCCTTCTAGGCAACTGCTATGCTGTGAAGGCAGATGGAAAAATTTTTAACTCTGTTTCCAAGGACCCATTCCAGCCTTGGTTAGGGATACTGGTGGAATGCAGTCTTTATGATATAAACTGAACTGGTATGCAATCTGGAACTAATGTGCAGATTGGGGGGGGGGGGAGTATATCAAAATCCATTGAAAAAGTCATATTTTGAGAGGAAATTAATTTATAATTAGTGTACGAATTTTCTGAGAAAATATATTTAAAAATGCATATTGACATGGATATGGAATACAAATTTCCTCACAGATTTTCACGCTGATTTCTTTTAGACAAATCCCATGCCTATGCAAAAATGAAACCAGCACAAAGCTAGGGATAAACAAACATGAAAATCACACCGTAACCTGATTAACCTTTCCCCAAAGCAAAAACTATTGTTTTGAGAGTCAACTGAGAGACTGAAAAAGGCAGACATGCCAGGCAAACACCTTTAGTTTTCAGCAGGTTTGGAGGGGGGCATTATAGAATATTGTATTCATTGCATTTGGGGAGGGGTACATTCTCAGTGTTCTGAAATTGTTGTGGTTTTTTTTTTAATTTTAAATGGTGCTATATTTTATTTTATTTATACACCATCCAATTAGTGCACTCAGAGAGGTTTACAAGTCAGAACTTTAAAAGGCCATACACCCCACATAACAATGTATAGAACAACATTGCAATTAAAACAAAAGAATAAAGTCATACCAAAAAAGAGAAAATAAAAATAAAATAAAATAAAATATGATTTTTAACAGCATTGGGGAGACTCAATTCTTGAGGGCTGTTTATATATATATCTATATATCTATATATCTAACTCTTTTTCAATATTAGATTTTGCAATGTGTTCAGTTGTGTTGACTATGATGTTTGAATTGACTGTGAGATGACTTGAGTCCCTTTTTGGAGGGGAAGAGGTGACAAAGAAACAAACTTATATTCTTTTTACTTCCCTAAAGTGGGAGACAACATTTGAAAACTGACATAAATCCCTTTCCCAAGGTGTTCCTTATCATAAAAACTAATGCTACTGCACATACAGGGCTAAATGGTGTTTATTTACAGTTGTAAATGTTGTGCACACTATTCCAGCTGTGCTATCTTAGCCGGCTGCAAGAGGCAGCAATCTGTTTGAGAGCAGCTGTTAGTTCACATCTACTTTTTATTTGCATTGGTGTGAAATAGCAGCTTGCTCCATGAATAAAACATGTTTTCCTCTTTGCCCTATGCTGCCAGGAGGCTGCATCTCACTGATTTACTTCTGAGCAAGCAGAGAGAATTTTATTTTGTTTCTAAATAAGTTTTCTTTTATTCATTTCTTTTCTTCAGTATTTTCCCGTCACATATTTCACGGCGCTAAGCAGCCTTTTCAACCCTCAGGCCAGACCGCTATGGCATTTGTTAGGATATTTTTGTTTAATGGAAGCATGGCTTCAAACAGGGGCTCACAAGCGGTAGACCTACAGAAGAGATTCACACTTTTAAAATATCCATCAAGCTGTATGATGTGAGTCATGCGAGAAAAATTCTCTTGACCAGCTAAAAGGGACATAAGGAAGGGCCGGGGTCGCCAGCAGAAAGCCCGCATCAATAAAAGAATGGGAAGTGTAATTTGTGCAGTCATTCTTCTGCTAAGGAAGGAAGGAAGGAAGGAAGGAAGGAAGGAAGGAAGGAAGGAAGGAAGGAAGGAAGGAAGGAAGGAAGGAAGGAAGGAAGGAAGGAAGGAAGGAAGGAAGGAAGGAAGGAAGGAAGGAAGGAAGGAAGGAAGGAAGGAAGGAAGGAAGAAAGAAAGAAAGAAAGAAAGAAAGAAAGAAAGAAAGAAAGAAAGAAAGAAAGAAAGAAAGAAAGAAAGAAAGAAAGAAAGAAAGAAAGGTGAAATGAGATCAAGACTCAGGATGAGGACAATTTTCAATGACACTGTTTTGGGGAAATGGTACCACTGGTAGCATTGCCTTGACAAATATAGTCTTGCATAAGCATCCAACATTTGTGTACTATTGGGCTCAAATGTCTTCCTTTGGTGGCAGCAGGGGGGAGGAAGTATTTAAAGAAGAATGTACTTTTTTAGAAGTTCTAGATAGGATTCAGGATTCTTTTGCTTGTCTTACATATGAAGTGATTGCATACTGTATGTCTACATATCCTACCTATGTAGAGTAGGCATGGGCATTTTGTATTTTAACAAAAGTTTCTAAAACATTCTAGAAGACCCCTCCTATTTTTGTGGGTTTTTTTAATTTCCAAAAGAGAGCCTCCAAAATACAAATGATTTGTATTAATAAAAGAGGAATATGCATATGTTCCATGTTCTTTCATGTTTCTGTCTTTCATTTAACCTTTATTTCATCCTATGTCTGTTAAATAACCCTGTAAATCTTTCAACTAACAGTGTCATAAGGGCTGTTGTCAGCAACCAATCTGAAAATCCAAGGAGATCAGAAATTTTGAATCTGTTAAAAGGTCTGGAGTGGATGGGACCCAGTGAGAAGTTCTTTCTTTTATTTCTTTGCTTCAACTATTCCTTGAGAGTGTGTGAGCTCCTGCCATCATCCATCTTGGATTGTGGTATCCGGCTGGCTGTGTCATCATCTCAAATCATTCTCTCTTTTTGGCTTTTTTGGCTTTATTTCTGGAGGTAAACCCCTGGAGAACCTGTAGATTTGGGAAACCCTGGTGAAGGTGTTGAAATCTGAAAAATGACAGTTAGAATAAAATATCTGAAACTTGGGGTGGAGGGTGATATGTCCCTTTCCCCATCACCGAAACGTTCCTGAATCTATGTTCCATTGTACCAAATGCTAACATAGCTGCTGCTGCTTCCTGCACTAACAGAACTAAAGCAAAGACTCTTGTTATTCTTGCTATGTGCTGTCATGTAACTTTTGACTTATGAAGTCCTGCAAACTAAAACCTGTGGCTTATTGAGTCTACCTATCTCCAATTTGCTCCTCCTTTTTTCCTGCTGTCTTCAGTTTTTCCAATATTGTCTTCTCCAGTAATTCTGTTTTCTCATGATGTGCCCAAAGTACGACAAGTAGGGAACATTTGCCTCGTGTGTTCAGGCCTTACACTCGAGGCAGCTCTGTGTAAGGGCAGAACAGTCATTGGTTGCTCATATCATTCTGTCTTCCTCAAGAGTGTATCAGGACTTCTTGAATATAACAAGATGCACTTTAATTTTTGCTACATGCATAAGACCTAGACCTCTGTAGGCATATTGCAAAGATAATCTTCCCCTTTTTCTTTTTTCTTTTTAATCAATGTGAAGCAGAGAAAGGAAAGGAAAGGTATTTCGTGGCATACATTTCTTGGGAATAAACACGCTTGCACCATAATAGAGTGGGTGTTGTGTGTGTGTTCAGTGAGATATTGAAAGGAGAATGGAAGTGGAAGTAAGTACATTTATTTACAATGCCATTATAACATTTCACGGGGAACTGGATTTTTCACCTTGTCACATGGACAAATTGTCACTGATAGATCCCCGCATGGTATCCAATAATCCTGTTAGAGAATAAATCTGGAAGGATTTCTTGCAGTTGGTGCAACTCGGCTTCAAAATTCACAGCGTTTTTTTCCCCCATGCAAAGAGCTGCTTTATTTTATGTTAAGAATATTTTTCTACAACAAACAACAAATAGAACTGGCACTTTGGGGGGCTTTTTCCATACACATTACTAAGATCACTGAGGATATATAAATAAATTATTGCCATTGCTGTATAAAGGATATGATTATTGTATGAGCCACACCGCCGAAACAAAAGCACTGTTCTAATTAGCTGTCCATGAATTTGCATATTGCAATACCTCGTGCAATTGAAAATGATCATTCTGTATAAATCCATCAAAGGGGTCAAAATGGTGTTTCTACTGAAAAGTTCACAACCATTAACATGGATAGGATTACCAAATCCACCAAGGTTTCATGGCCACAAGCTAAGACCAAGTTGGTCAATACTTATGGTATCTCCTGACCATGATGATTCTGCCTGTACCAATGGAACAGGAGAGCAAGAGGGAGTGGGCTAAATCTAGACTTAGTGGTACTTAGGTTAAAACCTCTGGAATTCAAATAAGTTATAAGTGAAAAGTCCAACTGAATTTCATGAGGTTATTCTAAATTTCTCTTAGCATACCTAACTTTGGATCTGGTCCAGTCAGTTTTGAAGGCTCATGACTAGCTATTGGTTTCTGAATTGCCCCAGTCTGAACATTATCTGGGTTTGCAACGTTTGGGTGATTTTACCTTTGTTCTTCATTCCTTGCACAGCTAATTACCAAACTGCTGTTTTAATTCCAGGACACATTCTAATTTCAACCTTAATGACCTAATGGCTGTTCGATTTCTTTACAACTTTGCCCAGGCATAGCAGAAAAGTATAAATTTCTCTACATTAGCTGCAGCTTATTTTAATAACTAGACATTCCCCTGAATACACACCACCTTCTAGCAAATTATAGAATGTGAAATTAGGTGGGAAAATATGGAAAGAAGGCAAAAACTGCTTAATTGCAACATTGCGTGTGGGGTGGGATAAGGTAATCAATAAAAAGGGGGTACATTAATATTTATATGTAAACATTAAATTCTCCCAGGGTAGCTTTTAGAGAATAGCACTGCCATTCATTTCAGAGTAGTTTGGTATTTGGCAATTCTTATTCCAGTAAAGCCAATGAACCTAAGGAACATTAGTCACACTCAGAGGAAAATCTCTCCTATTAGGGAAGCACCACAGACTTGCACATGAAATGTTCCGCAGGATAGCCTAAGGCTTTGGGTGCGAAGGTCACTCTGATTACTTGATCCCAGGAAGTCTCTGGATGTACAGTACATTTAGGGAAGTGTTCCATAACATGACATGTAAATTCCTGGACTCCCATATGAAAAACTATCCTTCAAGTTAAATAAGGCTTCCTGTTGAGACAGTTTCATTTTTGGCACTCAGCTGTTGATTAATGAAGGGGAAAGAGAAGCAGATTCTATGCCTCATTTTCAAGTGCCCAAAATTGTAAAGCTTGATTGCTTTCTTGCTTCAGTTGAAGAATCTAAAGAGGGAAGAAGTCCACAAGCATAACACAGATATTACCCTGCTGTCAATTAACCAACCTGTACAAACATTTTAATGGGAAGATTGTTTCTTTGAACTAAGGCAACAATTATAGAAACACTAGTCACAGAAAGCCTGGAGTATGTAACCTCTGATTTTTAAATCATTATCATCATTTTAAGTCATTATCATCATCTCTCTGTGATCTGTCCTGTAATTTTGTTGAGCTAATTTCTATATTCATCTACCTTTTGTAGAGTGAACGGATGAGAGTCCTTCATTATCTTGGCTTTGTACATGCTGAAAGACTCACTTCCAGAAAAAAAATATATCAAGCAAAATAAGATTCTGAATAGCAGTAATACTAACCAGAAGATTTCTCCACATTCTGATCAAAGGTTCCAAATTGTTAATACTGATTGCAGGATATTGTTTTTACTAGAACCATGTGCCCAAGGTCTAGGCAAGCCATGTATCTGAGAAGATTTCCGTTGTTAGTGAAGATAGAATGAATTCCTATCTGACACTTCCAATTCATATCAACATGCAAAAACTGAAGAAATGCTATTACTATGTTGAAGAAAGAAAGAAAGATTTCGGGAAAAATCCAGAGAGGGAAACTCCAAAATAGCCAAAATGGTATAAAATGCTGGTGGAGTGGAGAGGCAGACAAATGGGATAATAAAAATTGAGTGGCCTAGAAGTCATGACTGACTGGCTACCCAACTGAAACCTTTCACAGGAGCAGTCCATGCTGCAACATTGCTAACATAACTGGTTTAGGGATTGGGAGTGGTTTCTTTTCTGGCCGAACACCTCTTGGCACTGTAAATGGATACCTGCTGGAAGCGGTGGGGTGCCAAATAGTGGATGAGCTGGTTGTTGTGGGTTTTTCGGGCTCTTTGGCCATGTGCTGAAGGCTGTTCTTCCTGACGTTTCAGGGATCATTGCACAAAAAAAAAAAAAAACCCCAGCTAAAGAAACCTATCAACCACAGTGACATATAATCTCTCCCACTTATCACAACAGTACATCCACAACAAAAACACGCTGATCACCCTATCTCCTGAAAAGGACAAAAGCTGTTCCCACAGCTATAAATACTCAACTATCCAACAAACACCAACAGAGCATGGACAGAGTTCCTACTCCAGTCCTCACACTAATCACCCATCTACAGAAAAAGACAAAAGCCTATCTCACAGCCATAAATTCTGCACTCCCAAAGCCAACTACACCAGAGCACAGAGTGCTGTCCTCTGAAGATGCCAGCCACAGAGATTGGTGAAACGTCAGGAAGAACAACCTTCAGAACACGGCCAAAGAGCCCGAAAAACCCAAAAGAACTATCAGATCCCAGCCATGAAGGCTTTCGAGAATACAATGGATGAGCTGTTTGACCAGGAAATGAACGTCGCGCAGTAGCTAAAACAGCAGTTTGTGCTCATCTCTTGTTGGTGCACGGGGGGGGGGGCTTGCTCTGTTGCTGCTCCCAGAATTTGGAACTCCTTCCCACACAAGACTAGGCTGGCTCCATCTTCACTGCCCTTTGCAAGACCTTGGTCCTTTTTAGTATTTGTATCATCACAGTTGTTAACTTTAAATACTGTCTTTTAATAATGTAAACCGCCTTGGGTGATAGGGCAAAAATATTTTAAATAAATAAGCATTTTGTTGAAGGTGCTAGTTTGCTTAATTTTGATTTGAAGAGAATTTAATACGGCAGAAACCTTAATCAGGTAACTGCTTAAAACTATTTCTATTGTCTGAAATGCCATTTCCAATTCGTTGGACAATACATTTTCCTAATTATTTGTATTAGAAGTAGCTTAAAGAACTGAAGACAGGTGGCATCATTTCAAAAGAGGCATTCACTTCATTTTGAAGACCTGCCTTAAAAATGAAGGAAGTATCAACTACACTAAAATTGCATGTGCCTGGACTATTAAAAAAAAACAAAAAACAAAGCATTTTAAAGTCAAGAGTAGTTCCAGAGATATTATGGAAATGTGCACTGCAATCCTACATACATCTGCCTACAAGAAAGTTTGTGGAGTTCCATGGAGCTTACTCCCAGAAAAAAGGAAATAGGATTATAGCCATAAGCAGTTAAATTGATTTATTAAAAACTAATTTGAGCTATCAAATATGATTTATTTAGTTTATTTTATGATAGTCCTGGGACCTAGGGAGTCATCTTGAGAAGACATTATCTGTAGGGTGCTGGAGGATATTCAGAAAGTTGCTGATATAATTAGTAGTATTCCTCAAGGGAATGCAAACATTTGTACTGCTGACAAATTTTGCTCAAAGGAGTCTGTGTTCAGTTTGAAACTCAGATGGGGTGTCTTTAGTAAATTTCAGAGCAGGTAAATAATTTGGAGATGATCTGTCGAATTTTGAGATTTCTTATGTCTCAGGATGTAATGCTACCTGGACAATATGGTGCTCCCCTCCCATTCCATGTACAAATGGCAACTTAAACTTTCTTGAAAACTGTCACCGGGAAAGTTCACATCTGAAGGTAACAGGCTAGCTTATAGCTGCAGGCAAGGTGCAGAGTACACAACTCTTTTCTCCAACATATTGTTGCCATTTCCCAGCATCAGCTGCCTGAGGAAGCCATCCCAACCTTCCTAACAGTGGGGTCAGTCCTACTAACAGTTCTGAAATGCCTAAGGCTCAAGATTCAAAATAGGCAACATCTCTGGTCAATGCACCTCCTTATTTGTTCTGTTGGTGAGAGTGCTGGGAATGACGTGTCCACTGAATCCCTTCCTTTTTTCCTGTGTTGGGCATAAAAAATATACTGTGCATGAATGTTGAATGCTTTATCAATTGTATTCCTTCCTGTATGGCTGTGATTCAGGATTCTTACTCACAGAATACTCTGAGTTTGTGACCTAAAGAACGGAGACAAATCTCAAGCAAAGCTTAAAAAGAAAAACAAATGAATGAGGGGAGCAAGATAGTTTTAAAGCCTAGACATCCAGCAGGATTTATCTACTATCTATTTATCTACTTCCAGAAAGTTGTAGGGAAATAGTAAGAAAAGCTTATCAAGACTTTTTGAGCAGAGCAAGTAATGAAGTTCCACGATCACAACTCACAAGCCGTCTTCTTTGTTGTACTGGTTCAGAGTCTGGAATGTGGGAAACAACACCATGGTCTCCCATCTCCAGCAGCAGGGTTCAATAAGGGTGGGCCACATGTGGCCCTCCAGAGTTTGGACTGCTCCTCCCATGAACCTTCACTATTGGCATGCTTCCTAATTCTGAAGGGGAGTTGCAGTCTAATAACATCTGGAAGACTATTTTTTCCACCTGGGGCACAGGACCAGGAAGAGCTGGTAAACCATGCAGGTTGTAAGCCCCAGTGGGAACTACAGTAGCCACTCCAACTGATCATCATAGTTTGCTTCCCGCCTAGAAACCAACCAACCAACCAAACAAGAAACATACCGTATTTTTCCATGTATAAGACTACACTTTTGTCTAAAATCTTTATACTAAAAATTGAGGGTCATCTTATACATGGAAGTAAGCTGAGGAGAGAACAAAAACAAGTGGAGAGGAAAGCAGGCATCAAAGCGATCCTGCAGCTCTTTGATCCCTTTCCCCCTGCACTTGCTAAGCCCCATTTAGATTTCTTAATTTTGGATTATAAAGTGGGGGGCATCTTATAAATGGGGGTGTCTTATACACAGAAAAATATGGTATCTCTTGTGCTGCGCTTGCAATATCTTCTACACTGTGGCATCACTATACTTTCTCCTACTGCAAAGGGACATTGTCAGGAGACTAACCTCTTTCTTCTGCTGTGCTTGTTGTGAGACTATATGCAAGATGGGGTAGGATATCTTTGCCTTCTAAATGAGCCTCGTGGCGCAGTGGTTAAAACGCTGTACTGCAGCTAAAACTGTGCTCACGACCTGGAGTTCAAATCCCAGGTAGCCGGCTCAAGGTTGACTCAGCCTTCCATCCTTCCGAGGTCGGTAAAATGAGTACCCAGCTTGCTGGGGGGGGAGCAATATGTAGCCTGCATAATTAAATTGTAAACCGCCCGGAGAGTGCTTGTAGCGCTATGGGGCGGTATATAAGTCCAATAAATAAATAAATAAATAAATAAATAAATAAATAAATAAATAAATAAATAAATAAATAAATAAATAAATAAATGTTTCGTTCTAAGAGTTTGAAAGAGAGAGAGAGAGAGAGAGAGAGAGAGAGAGAGAGAGAGAGAGAGAGAGAGAGAGAGAGAGATGGAGTTAAATAATTTCCCTTTGCTTCTGATTTTATTGACCCACAGAAGTCTTATACCTACTTATTTATTAAACTAAAAGGCTTGCAGCAACAATGTTTGAAACATTGTTTTCAGAAGCTGAGGAATAACATGGCATCCAAAACTACAAGGAGAGTATTGTGGTCGGCGGTGTTGGAGGATTGAAGCAGGCAATCCGTATATTTTCAAAGATAACACTCTTTTTTTCAATAAAAGGAATGGAAATACTTCACTGCAACACAGCAGAGAATCTTTCCAAATTTGTTTGTGGAAAATTAATAGTGACAATCTAAATGTGATTGTATTCATTTTTTCTTTTGCTTTGAAGGTTTTTTCAGAAGGCAGAGGCCAGAAAGCAGGCTAAAGCACAATTTGAAACTCAAGTCCTTTTGAAGTCATGTCCTTGGAATACTGACTTTGAGAGAGGCTGATTAATAATCCCTCTCTAGATTACTTTGCCTTTCAGGTTGCTTGGCTATGAGTTGAATGAGGTCTCTGGAACAAGGCTGGAGCACAATTCAAAGTGTATGTGATGACCTAGGAATCCCTATATGGCTTCGGTCCAAGCTAACATCTTCCTATATGAGTCCACCCAGGTGTCAAATCCTAAAGAAAGGTCCTTCTCTCTGTCCTGCCACCCTCCCTAGCATGTTTGGTAAGGACGAAAGAGAGGGTTAGTGGATGTTCTCAGACCATGAGACTCTCTTCTGAAGAGGGCTAGATTAGCCTATTGCTTGCCCCTTCAGCAGATGAAGTCATAATTATGAAAAATGCCATTCAGCCATTGATTAGGGCCTTTTAATAGTGTTTTGCTGCTACTGTTGCCTTGTTTTTTAGTACTGTAGTTTCAATTGGTCTTCAATGAGTCTAAACTGCATTAGATGTATGCTTGTCTTAATCTGAAAATTTATTTAATCATGGTTTAGTATTGCTGGCTGGATAGGTCAGTGGTTTAGGTATCTGGCTGAGGAGATGGGGGTTGGGAATTTGATTCTCCCATGGGGGAAGGCATTGTGTGGCCTTGGGCAAGTTACACAGTCCCTGGACACCTCCAGAAGAAGGGAATGGTAAATTCTCTACCTAGAAAACCCTGGAAAGGGTCACCATAAGTCAGAACTGGTAATAACTGATGCCATGCAGTTATTACCACTATATTAATACAGTGGACCCTTGACTTACAGACGGCTTGACTTACAGACTTTTTGAGTTACAGACTTCTCTGGACGCAAAATTTAGGTTTGACTTGCAGACTGAGATTTGACTTACAGACCAGAAAAAAAACAAAATGGAACAAAAACGGCCTGTTACGGGATTAATCGGTTTTCAATGCACTGTAGGTCAATGGAGACTTGACTTACAGACTTTTTGACTTGAGAACCGCCTTCCAATACGGATTAAGTTCTCAAGTCAAGACCCCACTGTATTGAGGTTTATGGTATTTTGGGGTTCAATCTTTAGTAAGCAAAGTTGAATCCACAAGGGAGACAGGCAGGATATGAGTAAACAAATGAGCCAACACATGTGTTATTCTCTTAGCAGAAATTCAAACTTTCCTGCCACCAGAGGTAGAAAAATATCCTCACCACAATGGCCTCCTCCCCTTTCATGCCCAGTTCCTTTCACCTTTCTATATTCTTGTCCACTCCTACCCTCTATGGCAAGAAGGAACAGCCCCACAAAATCTTCAGGGCTGCCCTCCACAGACCAGGCCAAATGCAGGAAAGCAACAAAGGCAATCTTCTACAGCACTCAGGCACTGGAAGCAGACTCTGAGGGCCTTTCAAAACCAGGCACTTGGGGCTTGGCTGGCAGTGAATTAGGCTCTCTGAAATGACAAGGAAGGGGAAGTAGAGGGCAATCCACTACTTCTGGGATTCAGCCATGTAATGCAAGGTCAGTTCTGAGATGTCTCCAAAACCTTGGTCTTAATGGCTGCTTTCTGGTTTACAATGGGACTATGCAGATTTTCTGTGTGAGAAGAGGAGAAGGTCAACTTGTCTTAACTGTGCAGTATTCCTTCTGTTTGCATACAAGTTAGGTATGGAGTACCCAGAGGACTGGGTGCTGAGGACTGGGGGGTTATCATGCACATGAAGTGCAAGAATAATCTTTTCCTTTCCAGCCAAAGTGAAAATTATATAGGGTGTAGCATGTTATGTAATTAATCTAACACATAGTTTGATCCCAATAATTCATGACATCAGATTGCAATGAAGAAGAGAAGGAAGTTATGTCATGCTTATCCCTACATCAATGGTAATGAGGCAGCAGGAGTTCCTTCTGGTTAAGGGCAGAGAGAGAAGGCAAACAGCATCGCTGTGTCAGCTCAACTGAAATGCCAGCACATTTTGTAGGACACAGAGATCTCTACACTGATCTCTATCCTTCCCAGAGCATTTTCTTTTGCAGAATGTGAAAATGCTTCGATCAACTAACCAAGCAATCATAGGAACACAGGAAGTTGCCTTCTATTAAGTCAGACAATTGATCTCTCTTCTCCAGTATCATCAACTAAGTGGATTTGGCCCAGATGACTTGATGCATGGAAGATTCTGCAGAAACCACGTCTACTATGCTTAGAGCTCTCTGTCACATTCAGTTATGTCATACATTTCCTTCTTTTTGGAGGAAACAGGGTGGGTGTCCACCAACCTGTGCTTACACTTAAGAAGTGAATAATGTTCTAACTGCACATATCAACTTTTATGCTGATAGCTGACTCTCCAATTTCATGCATCCTTCCTCTTCCCTTTGAAAACATATTTCAGATGTGGATCTATAATTCAAACAAAATACTGCCATTTTTTACACACTCACACACTGGCTTGTGTCTCAATGGTCATGAAAAATGCTATATGTTGGTATATTAGTGTTCACTCCTTTCTTTTGAAGTGGATGGGAAGAAGAAATGGAGCTTGCAGTCCAACTTAAAGCGTAAAATTGTGTTCTGACATGTGCGTTACTAAATTTCATTTCAGTATATCAGTGTTCAGTGGAATTACGGCAGTACAGAATCTGGACTGGGTGAATTAAATGAAAGGCTTTGCTTTGTTTGGTCGAATTCTTCAATTTCCATGACTGCAAACAACACCTTTGATATGTTTCCTTTTAACTCTCTTTTCTTCCTTCTCATTTAAAGACCTTCATAATATTCCGGTTGCACTTCCAGACAAGAGAAAGACAGAGAGGTACTGTAAAAGCCACAAAACATGATATAAAGGCAGCAACTGGCTATGCAGAATATAGCAATATGTCACTGTCTCCCATGACTAAGGGGAGAAGTGAAAGGAGGAGATATGTGACTCAGGGATAATTTACCTCTCTATCCAGTGCAAACACTATAAAGGCTGCCTGCTACATCTTTGCTAATGTGGTTCTAATCTATCTGCTCATCTGTCTCTGATATATCTATGTATCTCCACCCACGTTCAAGGTCACAGATGCATCTGGATTCATTGTCCAAAGATATTTCCCATTCTTTTGTGCTTTTCACCCACTTCTCCTACACCTAAATAAGAATCCTCACACTCTCTTCATGTTGAAAACACACAGATTGCGCTCCTAGTACCTTCAGTGTTTTTCTTTTACTGCTTAAGTAATCACAGCATTTTATTAATCTGTCTCTAAGTAGCGCATTTCGTTTATGGGTTTTCTCATACATATGTGCACCTGCCGGTTTTGTTTTACTGCAGCTAGGGTTTTTTGTTTTTTCTCACTGTGTTGTTGCATTTTCCTATTTTCTTTGATCATTCTCTGGTCTGGTATTTGTTCCTTGATCGCCTTTCTTGCTCTTATTCCTTCCACTTCAGAACAATGTCTACAACCAAAATATGACACTTGCAATGTACATAGAGTGGCCATCTGTCTACTTTTCTGAGGAAAGCCCTGTATTTGAAGGACTGTAAGAGACCTGGCCTCTGCTTCAAGGTGTTCTCAATTTCAGGAGGACACCTTAAAGATGCCAGTTTTTTAAAGAACCCTAAGAAACGGGAGAGAAGTGTAGCCAGGTGTGATACTCACAGAGGACAGGGAGCGGTGGAAAGGGTGAGATAAGCATGTGTGGGAATGCAGAGGGATGTAAGTGGCTGAGCAGATAAATGAGATGAGACAGGCAGGAAATAGAAAATGTGAGGCAAAGGAGGTGACTGAGCAAGAACAGTAAAGGAGGGAGGGAGATAAATTGGAGAGGGAGGTGGGGAATGGCAACAGGACAATTCTGCTTCTCCTGCCTCAGGTGCTGGTAGACTTTGGGCCACTGACACCAGAAATAAAACATGAAGTGGCAAAGAAATTTCACCTCCACATTGAAATATTCCCCTATAATGGAGCATCCTGGTGGAGCGCCGACAAGATTAACTTCTCTAATTTAACTTTCCAATTTTCACTTGGTTTATCCTTAGGGAAGTTCTTTTGGGAGGTGCAGTGGGTAGCAATATTAAGAACCCTGAGACTGATAAATATTACCTTTAAGAAAGGCTTGCTTGACTTAAAAATAAATAAATTATGTGACAGAAGCCCTAGCTGCTTCATCATTCAGTGCAAACCAATATCGACCCTAAAGCTCCTCAAAGCAATGCTAATTCTTGGAAGAAAAGGTTTTACACAGGTGGGAGCTTATTCAAACGCACACTGGTCATGAAATGAGGCAGCAAATGGGCCCCTCTGGAATAGGGATGCAATGGTACATCAATCATAAGTGTCCCACTCGATTTTCCTTTCAGCTTGCAGACATAGCTCTTTAAGTCTGGGCTCTTCTATCAGGGTATACAAACGTTACTTTCATTGTACTTCATGACTTCTGGGAACCAAGAAGACAGCTACAGTCTCTCCATGACAGCTTTCTTCAATCTGTTCCCTTTTGCAGAATTCAGAACTACATTCCAGTCAGCACCAACCAGCATGACTAATGGTTAGGAATTTGGGAAATAACAGTCTAAAATAGAGGCACAAGGTTGGAGAAGGCTGCTGTAAATCATGAAACTTGATTGCCAGTTATAATTCTGCTAGAAGAAAATGAAGAGCTTGTATAACCAGGTCGGACAATCTGTCCATTGTCAGAGCTGATAATAAGGTACTTACCCCTGGCCCTTCCATCAGTCCTCCAATTGGCAGTAGTTCTGCAAGATCTCAGGCACATAAAGCCTTTTCAGTCCACCAGCTGGCTAATTCTTTTAGCTGAAGACGCCAGGGGCTAAATCTAGAACCTTATGGAAGCAAACCAAGTACTCCACCACAGAGCTATCTCTCTCCAACCATTGTTCTGATGCTAGTGTATCACAGTGTTTCTATGGTGCTTCATTTTTCTTTTGTTCGTGGAAGAGTTATAACTGATTGGTAGAAACATGCTTGGCATGCAGAAGATTCCAGCCTCAATCCCTGGTAGAGTTAGGAGAGGATCCTGCTAGCTAAAGCTGCTGCAGATCAAGTGTCAACAGCATTAGACTATATTGGTAAATGGTCTGCCTCAATATAAGGCTAGTTCCAATATTCTTATACTAAGAAATTGCACCCTAATGTTATGTTTGAGTTTGAAGCACATTTAGTATGAAGCTCAACTTTGCAAAATAGGACTGCATGGATTTGGAACCAGTTTCCCCTCAAGACTTCTAAAGACTAAAATCTTGCCATGTATATTCACAAGATTTTTGTACTGTGCTGTCTGTTTCTTAAGCTATCCCTCAGAGGCCATTTGCCCTATATTAGTGAGCCGGGAATTAAGATGCTGGAATTAAGTGATCTTCTCCCAATGGTGACTTTAAAGCAAATCATTCCATGCAGGCAATCTGGACTCTCACAGCGAGATGGAGCACAGCAGAAGTGACTGGATGAAAAGTAGCAACATGAGGCTTAAACACCAAATAAGATTAATTTGGAAGGAGCAGCAGCAGGAAATGCCAAATCTGACTTGCTAGCGCCATGACCTATTAAGGCTAAGTGCTATGGAGCTATAGCCTATTTTCTATGCAGGACTGTGGGCTTTTAAAATAGTAATAGTAATAATTTAAAAACATCAGAGGGGAATCTTAACAGATAGATATGTTTATCTAACTGGCCTTCAGGAAGCCTTTTAGAAAGGTGAATGGGCAGGCACAGGGCTAGAAATAATTGCTCCATTTGTTCATAGTCAGTTGGTTTCTCTATGTAATGATGCACATCATAGAACTGTTGGCAGTATCCATGATAGCTGTGACTTGCATTCTTCCTTTCCGAAGGAAATATACCACATAATTCAAGCTGGTGATGCGAAAGAAGAAAAGCCTATCATGTTCACATTGTACTCATGGTCATCTAAAGACGCCTGTTTGGCCACTGTTTCATCTTCTCCAGCCTGAGTTACAAAGGGTTTTACCAGGCACACACTACCAGGAAAGGTTTACCATGCTTGCCAGGGGAGAAAGACAAGAGTCAAGAAGTATGGGCAGATGCCTGTGAGTTTGAATATAAGATACAGTGGTGCCTCGCAAGACAAATGCCTTGCAGGACAAAAAACTTGCAAGACAAATGGTTTTGGCAATGAGGTTGATGACTCGCTAGACAAATGTTCCTATGGCTGTGCTTCGCAAGAAGGTTTTCCGTTTTTTGTTCCTGCCTCATGTTTGCTGATTTTTAAATGTTTTTCCATGATGTTTAAAAAGTTAACGTTTTTTGATTGACATTTTTGAAATCTTCTGCACAATATGTATGGCTTTAAAAAGCACTTAATAAACCCTTTGTAAACAAAATTTGACTTTGTTCTGACTTTTTTTTGCCCATAGGCACGCATTAATTAGATCTTAATGCATTCCTATGGGAAAACGCATTTTGCAAGAATTTTTCGCAAGACAACATTAACCGCGGAACGAATTAAATTCGTCTTACGAGGCACCACTGTACTATAAAATGTATGGTAGCCTGATGACAAAGGAGATAAAGGACTGTGAGAGTGAAATGCTGATAAAAGTGATTCTGCTAGCCCTTTTTCCAAATGCCCAGATAGTGTTGCTGTGTGGTATTGTGAGAAATTGTGGCTGTCAGCCCCTCCAACAGGGGTTCCATCATCATGGTTATTAAAGCTGAGACAAAGAAGAGAGAGAGAAGTCTACCATCGCCCCAGGCTTGAAGAACCTCTCAGCCTCAAAAAACTTATTTCAGTCGCTTGCTCGTGATTAGAGGATATCCAACATCATGATAGCAACCTGACAAGCACAAAGAGTGGACAAATTGCTCTGGCAATAATCTGCAACTGATGCAAACCTCAGCAGCCCTGTGGTGATGTCCAGTTGTTTCTCAAGTTCCCTCTTCTTTGTTTAAAGGAATGACACCCAACATCTGGAGTGCCCCATGCTGGCAACCTCTATTCTGGGAGTTATTTGATGAAATGGTTTCTGAAGCCAGACCAACCATTTCTCTGAGTGATTGTATCCTTCCATGTGACCCAGAGACATGACACTGTTGAATAAAGAACCCACCAGATGGATCCAGGAAGGCTCTCCTTATTATGTGCCCTTTTAAGCTCCTCAGAAACCTATCCACATGGCACACACATTAAGCCTCCCCACTCCCGTTGGCCAGGACTGTGGGCTCAGTAAGACACAATTAGCAAAGATAAATTTATTTATTGGACTTATATACCGCCCCATAGTGCTACAAGCACTCTCTGGGCGGTTTACAATTTTTAATTATACAGGCTACACATTGCCCCCCCAGCAAGCTGGGTACTCATTTTACCGACCTCGGAAGGATGGAAGGCTGAGTCAACCTTGAGCCGGCTACCTGGGATTTGAACCCCAGGTCATGAGCACAGTTTTAGCTGCAGTACAGTGTTTTAACCACTGCGCCACAAGGCTCTAAATGGAAAATGTGATTGTTGTAAATCCAGTGTAGACCAATCAGATACATTTATCTCAGTCTGGAAGACAGCTTGGTTGTCAAACGTCTAACTTACCTTGGCTAAAAACTCACATCAGTACATTTAAACTAATGGCAACTTTGCAAGAAAGTTTGTTTAAAGATAAATATCAAAACATTATGTTGTAAATTTAAGAATTGAAACATAGTGTTGACAACATTGCAATTTTGTGCACATTTTGAAATTTAAAAAAAAAATCACAGAGGAGGGGGTTGGAAGGGATATATGGATGGACACATGAAAGTATAGCAGAGTAATAACAAACTGATTCATCTATTCCTAATGGAAGTGTAGATCATCAGTAATTGAAACAATGTTCTGCTATGTATTTACCTACTGAATTGGATGGAGGCAGTGCAGAGGAAAATTTATCCACAAGTGAGGGAACAAAATTAAGGAAGAATTTAAAGCAATAAAATCAAATGAAGGAAAGAAAGAAGTACTGGGGAATTTCAATGGAAATCACAATTCCTTGAGAGATTTATTGCAGTAAGGGGAATAAGAGCTGAGAGTAGTACAACATACAGTATGATCTTTGAGAAAGCTGATTTCAATAAGTTTGGTCAGAAATGCTTGAGAAGAAGGGAAAACTCAAAGGACAGAAGTTTCTTCGAGGTAAGATACAAAAGGCACAATCACAAAGCATTGCTATGAGGGGGGAAAAAGGAGGGCATGTATCTAAAGAAACCAATGTAGCTACCTAAGGAGCTTTCAGATGAGTTTAAAAAATCTTAAAAATCATGTATAGGAAATGGAAGAAGGGGAAATCACAAAGGAAAAAGTAGAAAGGACGACTCAATGTTTGTAGGGAAAAGCTCAGAAGGTGGTCAGGCTTGCAAGGGAGGCTAACAATAACAGAAAAGGACTCTTCCAGCTGGGGTCAAAGCAAAAGGAAGCACAATGGTCGGTTTGCTGCCTGCAATGGATATAGAAATGCCAAAAGATGTCAGAAAACAGAACTGCTCAATGGACACTTTGCCTCTGTTTTCTCCAAAAAGGAAAACAGTGTTTTCAGCCTGGCCCAAGTAAAATAAAGAAGGTAGTGAGGGGGCTGCTGGCCAAGTTAAGGACAGGGATGGAATGGGAACACTTCAAATTCAAGTCTCCTGGCCCAGATGAACTGCATCCAAGGTACTAAGGAAATATTCAGAAGAGCGCTCAGAGATTCCTTCTATAACTTTTAAGAATTGTTGGAGAACAAGAAAAGTCCCTAAAGACTGGAAATATGGCCTTCAGGTTTTTTTTTTTTTAAAGAACCAGGCAACTATCAATCAATCAGCAAGATCCTCCATGATAGTCTTACAGCCAAGAAGTAAAATGTGAATTAAATTTGAATTATGGTTTGTTTCAGAATAGTAATATTTTAAAATTGGCAAGCAGAGGTCAGCTTTGGAGAATTAGCTGGTGTTTTGTTGAAAAGGCAGCCTGCATGGTAGAGATTTCAAGGGCTCAAACAACACACGAAGAGGAGTGCATATGCACTGTGATTAATCTGGTTTCCCTCCCAGAAGGAAATGACCTCAGTGGCATGTACTTCTCCAATCAGACTTGCAAATTAAGCCTTCATCTGCTTTCCAATGACCAATGACAAAACACAGCAAATGGAACGCAAGATTTGTGGATAAAATCACATTTTAAGATTAAAAAAACCATGTATTTTAAGTCTTGGCAGAGAATCTCTTCAAAGAGGTTTTTTAAACTTTTTTTTTAGTTTCACTCATTCTTCCTACCTAGCTTCACATTATCCTCATCTTTTTGTCCATTCTTCAGTGGAGTTACATATGATTACACAGATCATTATCTCAGTGAAAGTGTGGTACATACTAAATTCATGCTTGTGGAAAGATAAGGAGAAACAACAGGTAGGGTCATTTATAAAGGAAGATCAGTGGAAGGAATGTAGAATGCATTGCCCTAAAATGCCCAGTTGGCTCCATCCTTCTTGTCTTTCCCACGTCAGGCAAAGACCATCCTTTTAAGTGATACATGAGGTTTTTAGGAATCCTTCATCTATCAAATAAATGTATTGTCATTGTAAGTATATACATAGTATACACAAGCAACGAAATTCACACAGACACCCAGAGACCACACCCACATCCCACACACGTAAAAAATCCCCAAACACTCCCCATCCACTAAAAATCCGCCACTAAGAACACAAACATCTGCACTACAGGCTAAGTAACCCTATCCAACTATTCACTGCTGGTAGTCTTTAAGTTCATTATTAAGTGCTATTATAGCTCTGGGATAAAAACTATTCAGAAAATGTGTGGTCTGAGTCTTAATTGTTCTATATCTTCTGCCAGACAGTAACAGTTCAAAGAAATTGTGAGCAGGATGGGAAAAGTCTCTAAGGATGTTGTGTGACTTCCTCAGACAGCAGGATGTGAAGATGTCATCCAGGGTTGATAGTTGGAGCCCGCCGAAATTCTGTGCAAGTTTAATGGTTCTCTGTAGAGCTTTTTTGTCTGCTACAGAGATGCTCCCAAACCATACGAGAATGCCATAGGTTAGGACACTCTCAATGGTGCTACGATAGTAGGACAGAAATAAATGCTGAGATAAATTTAACTTCCAGAACATTCTCAAACACAACCTCTTCTGTGCCTTCTTCACTAGTATGTTGGCATTTATAGTCCATGAGAGGTCTGCTGCGATATAAGTGCCCAGAAATGTAAAATTGCCAACCCTCTCCATTTCCTCACCATTTATGTACAGTGATAGATGTATATCTTTCTTACTCCTAAAATCAATTATGAGTTCTTTAGGTTTTTTTATGTTAAGTGTAAGATTATTTTCTTTACACCAGAGCATCAAGCCTTGTGCTTCCTTTCTGTAAGCAGACTCATTGTTCTTATTTATGAGCCCCACCACTGTTGTATCATCTGCAAATTTAATAATTACTGGTGTTATACAGTGGTGTGCAATCATGTGTGTATGGGGAATAGAAGAAGGGACTTAGCACACAGCCCTGGGGAGCTCCTGTACTTAGTACCAAGGTAAAAGAATGGTGAGATCCCATCCTTACTGACTGAAACCTCTCTGTCAGAAAGTCCTTTACCCACACACAAATCCTCTGAGGTAATCCCAGGTTGATCATTTAAAAAAAAAACAACCTATTTAAAAAACATCTATTAAATTTAGAGATTTTTAACAATGTTTTTAAAATGTTTTAAATGTTCATCCTAATCAATTTTTGTTTTTAGCTTTTATACTGTTCATTTTTTAATACTGCAAACTGCTTTGTATCCTTTTAAGGAGAAATGCAAGGTAAAATATTTTGAATGAATGAATGAATGCTCTTAATGGTGGTTTTTAATGTTGGCATGTGTTCGTTTTTAATGGTGTTTTTGATTGTCATTGTTCTGTAGTTTTAACTGTGAGTAGTCATGAGTCCAATATGGCGGAAAGCCAGCATATGAATAAAATAAAAAATAAATAAATAGAATAATAATAAATAAGTGGGGAGTGCTTCATGCTTTCTGCACTACTGATTCTTTTGTGGAAAGAATATTAGGAATCTGGAGATGGATATATCCTCTTACACACATTTCACACAAGATGGTGCACCATTCAGAAGCCAAAACACAGTGAGCTAGCTATATATTGAACTCTCATCACATTTTCTATTTAGCAAGAGCACCTGTGTTCAACTGTAGCCCACACAGATCCTGAAATATTCTCTATGCCATATATACTTGAGCCAACCTGAATATAAGCAGAGGCACCCAATTTTACCAGAAAAAATGGGAAAACTTATTGACTCAAGTATAAGCCGAGGGTGGAAAATGCAGCAGCTAATGGTAAATTTCAAAAATAAAAATAGATACCAATAAAATTACATTAATTCAGGCATCAGTAGGTTAAATGTTTTTGAAGATACTGCCCTTCTGAGCTGCAAGACACACTTCACTGTCTGCTGAGGGAGGGCTCATACCGGATGCTGTGCTTATCTACTGCTGCGTAACAAGATAGAGCATGGAGGAGGAAGGTGGGTACATAGAATATGCAGGAGCAGGATGGGAGTGTCCTGGAAGCAGAAATGCAGTGTACTTAACCAGGGTCATCGGACCATCCACAGAGGCTGCAGGCGCCCATAGATGAGTGAGGGAGTTGACACTGACTTGAGTATAAGCCGGGGGTTGCTTTTTCAGCAAAAAAAAATGTGCTGAAAAACTAAGCTTATACTCGAGTATATACAGTATACTTCAAGCATTCTTAAATCTTGAATTCTCTTCAGTTGAACAGAGCAGGATTTTTTACATGAGTACATGAACGCACTCTACATGTGAAGAACATGATTAGTTAAGACTGAATTCTGCACTTTCATCTCTGCTATAGTGGATTTTACAAAAAATGCTGGTTGGATGATGATGATGATGATGAAGAAGAAGAAAAAACCAAATTATAAAAAAATTGATTAGTATTATATAACAGATACAAGTTTTAACCAAAAAGCTAAGTATGTATTAAATATTGGTGCAGTGTGTATTCTGTTCCTAATACTGCCATTTTTTAAAACCTCTGATGGTGTGATTTCTGAGATCTGCAACTGCTTATAGTACTGTGTGGAATTTCTTGATATTGTTCCCAAAGCCCCAATGACTATGGGGACCGCTGAAGTGTGTTTCGTCCAAAAGCAAGATGTTTTGATTGCCAGGTCTCTGTAGTTTTTCCAATTCTTTATTTTCAGCTTTGGCATCCCCCGGAATTGCAATGCATCCAGACATTTTCTTCATTCTATTATTACTATGCTGTGTGTGTTGTGTTTAAGGTGCCTGTCAGTTTGGATCTGGAAATCCCACAAGATCTTGACTTCCTCATTTCCTGACAGCTTCTCAACCTGAACCATGAGTTTTTGGAAGCTGGCAAGTTATATTTTTTGCATGCCACCTCAGAGAACCTATGCATATTCTTTCCAATGCATGCACTTATTAATACATTTTATCTCACTTATACCATTTCTCTCCTTTACCACAGCATGCTCGTGCTTACTTTTTCGCAACTATTTCCAGCTTCTGACTTTTAAAAATATTACACATTATTTGACTCACACTTTACTATCTGAAAAGCCCCATAAGGGTTGCAAATGTGCAGATGCTTCAGACAATGTGTGTTTCTTCTCACAAAGGTTTTCAGGAAGTGTGAAAAGGCTGCTTGTGTCAAGTCTGTTGATTCCAGTGGAATTATTTTCCACCCCTAATCAGAATTCACAAAACCCCTATGCATTCATACCCTTTTCTCCTCTGCACTGCTTCTGTTCACACCTTTACCATCCACCTGATCCTGAGCATTCAAACATTATTAATTAAAAAGCACAGTGATTCCCATTGGTAAAACATTAAAATTAAGAGATAGGATGTTACCTCTCATAGAGGAAGCCGCCACTCATTTTTATCCTCATGAAAGGCCTTCACATACATGTTCACATTTTGTTGTTTAGTTGTTAAGCCGTGTCCGACTCTTCATGACCCCATGGACCAGAGCACGCCAGGCCCTCCTGTTAACATAGGCTATATAAATTATATTCACCAAATCCACACAGTGGAAGAGGTGAATATTGATTTAAAAAAAGTGGCTGGCATTCTATAAAATATTATCTTTAGTATACCTACTTTTTTTACAATCTACTTGTTCACATCTATTTTCAAAGTGAAACATTAAGCAATACAGTTGTGAAATGTCAGCGGACTAAAGCAAAACCAAGTTCATTATTCTGATTGGGCAAGAAGCATTCTGGGAGTTTTGCTCCAGTTATATATAAACATTGCAGAGACTATTTGAACAACCAGCGATGATAAGAAATCTTGTTAGTGTCTTATTCATGGTCGAGAAAGGCTGTTTCAACACAGTGACACAAACGGTTGAGAATTCTCTATAGCCCATAAGAAAGCTTGCCTACTTTTTGTTACAAAGACAATAAAATGCCCTTTTCCCCACTGTGGGTTTGAATAAGTCACATGAAATGTTTCTAATGTCTTTTCCCTTTATGAAACTCATACACAAAGCATGCTTGATAGAACAGCTGATTGCTCATAAAGATGCAAACAGCCCACTGTCTATCTTTTTAATAGTCCATGTGCAGAGGCAGCAGATATCACAGTTTTATATTTTGCACTTATAGAGAAATGCACAAATCCAGGGTCCCAGATCCAGTTTCTTCCCCTTACCCTTTTTATCCCACCTTCCATCAAAGAATCTTGGAGAATGGGTCAGAGGAGCCAGTACTGCCTTGTCTCCTGGTCCATCAGGAACGCCAGATGAAGAGACACCAACAAAGATGAATCCAGATAATTCACTTTTCAAAGCAGCAAATTCAAGCCTGGTGCTCTGACTTTCATGAAGAATCAGGCAGTCCAAACTGTTGTGGCAAATGACACTACTGCTGCTGTTTTTCTGATTGCTTTATTTTTCTTTATAAATAACATTCCTTGG
The DNA here is from genome assembly GCF_051106095.1 of Pogona vitticeps. NCBI lineage: Eukaryota > Metazoa > Chordata > Lepidosauria > Squamata > Agamidae > Pogona > Pogona vitticeps. Next base: position 17,132,822 of record NC_135787.1, on the reverse strand, counting down.
GTCATTGGTTCAAAACAGAAAGAAACAGACGGGGGGGGGGAAGGATGCTGATGCACTAATGTTCATTGTAGTTGAAGGAGGGGGGTGCTATCACACATAGCAAGGAAGTAAAGTCTTTAGACCTATCAGTATTACTCTACCAGCTTAGCTCCAGCAGAGAGTGTCATGACCTCAATTCCCCTATGATTCTAACATCAATAACACTAAGTGTCTGGTGAGGGTTTCTCCCCCCCCCCCCATCTCTCTTGCCTCTCTCCATTAATTTGTAACACAGAGAGCTGGAGCTAAAAAAAGAAAACCCTCCTAGCCTCCTCATCTACCATCCATAATTTATGAAACAGTTAATTATGAGGCTGAAAAGCAAGGAGCTCAATGAAGCTCACTGTAGCCATTCATAATGAAATGCTTAGGATGGGTGATTAGTTAATCTAGAGAAAACTCACTGGGATATTTTAAAAAAATAAATAAAATACCTCTTGAATAGATCCAGAGACAGATCTCCTGCAGAAAAACCCTCTGCAAGTCTACTAAGACCTACACTTTCACCAACTTCAATGGGGATTATTTCAGTTAGTGGACACAGAACTGAGTACAGGATTAGTGCCATTTTAAAAATGATTGCATTTTATCCTGAATAAAGTGGATGGGAATTTCTCATATTCTCTGGACCTGGAGTGCTGGGTAGGTGGGGCTAGTCAGCCTTGGAAGGCAGCCCGTCCAGGAGAAGGAAAACTCCGATTTCAAACCTCCACTGCTTTGTGGCAATATCCACTGATGGAAAAGGCTTCAGGAGTAAACCTCGAGGCAAAATCCGGAGCGCGAGGCCCGGAGGCAGTTTGTGTCGTTCTGTCAACTCCTGTGACGTCACTGGAACCAGTTGTATTGGCTCTTGCCTTTCCATTGGACTATTTCAGCAACGTGGAGAGGGGGGATTTGCTGGTTGGGTAACAGCCTATCCTCCATATTATTCTACCCAGGCTTCGTGCTCTGGAGAGGACACTCTCCAAGTCCTCCATATAGAGCACGTTATCATAGTCTCTTGAGACTGAAGGATGCCTAAGGAAGGAGTCCAAGCTGCTAAAGAAACAGCTTCCTCTGAGGACCCAGGACCATGGCTCTTAAGAATAAGGGAGGCTACATTTCTAGGCAGACATAACATTTATTTTATTTATTTATTTTATTTTATTAGATTTATACCCCATCTAGTCCAAAGGTCTACTCTGGGCAACATGCTCCTGGATTCAGAGTAAGACACTGTATTCCTTTCAACTCTGTTTGGAAACATGGTCTTAGCTTGATGGCACAGTGAAGAGTAGTCATTTACAGGGAGGGATAACTTTGGGAGCAGTTATTCTTTGGAAATAAATCTCAAGTGCAGATTTAATGACACAGTACCAGCCTCTGAATGCTGCACAGAGCTAAAGCAATTCAATCATATAAAAAACTTACTTCCTGGTCTGTCAAATAACTGAGGACAATACCCATATGTAAACTTCATCATATCATCTATATTCCTTACATCATCTAATTCCTGTCAATCTGTTAATACCTGAGTTTAGAGTATGTTTGACTGTTGCTTGGAATATTCCTTCCTGCTTGCTCTAGTACACTGATTAGAACCTGGGCCCCTACTTTACATTGGGTTTCAGTGAGCAATTTTTTTATTGGGGGTGCTCCCTGAAAATTAAGGGGTAGATAATGACCCCCTTCCAGTCTATAAACCATCCCTGGATTTGGGCCTCCCTAGTTTCATTGATTTCACTCAGGCAGGGCTCTGTACCAATATCAGCAGAGATATCTGACTACATCTGGATTGTCCTTGTTTAGCTTGTCTGTCTGTGGTTAAGATCTATTTGACTTTCAAGACTATTAGATCTTTTCATCAGATCCTACCTAATATGACAAATGCATCTGCATAAGTGGCCAATGGTATATAATAATAGGAATACATGGAAGCAAAACCATGCTTGCCAAATATCCCATTAAAAGCAATGCATGACCCATTCTTTAAGACTTTCCAGGTGTTTGAAAATTAGCCCCATCTCTTTTCATAGACTACAATGCACCGATTAGTCTGATGCACAAATTGTTGGGTTCCAAGTTATAGTGGGATGGAAAGAACGGGATTCTTGCAGTGTTGCATTAATATAGCTCCAGTACTGCTGGTGTAGCAACTTTGAAGACATAATCGACTATTAGTAAAGACAGACCCATATTTCTGTAGTCTTCATTTGGCACTAAAAATGTATAGTCATAGATGGTCTGACCTCTATGCAAGATGGGTGAACTGCATGGAATCAGATGCATGAAACTGCAGTTACAAGTATATGAACACTGCATTCATCTAAGTGCTCAAAGCTTCAATACCACACGTTATGGTGGCATATGCTAATTAGAGATGGGGGTATTCATATTCATATACGAATATCCCCACACAGGTGGAAACAACCAGGGTTATTTCGCCGCTGCCACCGGCTCCACGGAGGCTTCCTATTGTGCTCTTCTCCACAATGGATTAGCCATTCTCCAGCTTAGCAGAGAGGCTTGTCATCCCGCCTCCTGCCAGGACTGGGTAATTGATTGTGAACAATGGCGCGATAGGAAGGTCCAATGAGCTTGCGTCAGCTACAGAATCGTGAGTGGACAGTCCGTCCCCATGGGATCATACCCTCATTATTTCCACCTGTGCAGGGATATTCGTATCTAATGCTAATGCATTATATAATTCTCCCAGATACCTGTATTTGAAAATGAAGGTAGTAACTAGCATTTACTCTTCAGAGTACAGAGAAAACTGGCATCATAAGATATGATACAGCAAAATAAACTGCAACCACAAGGGAGAGAATGTGTGTTTCAAAAGTCTGGTGTCCAAATCAAAAGCAGTAACTAAAAAAAGTTAACTGTGTAATAAAACATGAAAATAATCAAAACTTCTCATACAAGAGGTCATAGATTTATAGTTAAAATCTGTTTAAACTGAAATCCACTGTTTAGGGGGAAAGTAGCAACAGATTTTCTACTGGGAATTTAATACTTCACACATTTGTCTATATTTTCAATGCAGTGTGAGTGAGGCATTTCAGAAGGATTTGGTGTGTTCTGTTTTCATGTGTAGCAATGTGTGAGTGACAATTGATTCCCTTTGATTTCCATACTGTCAGAAATGGTGGGAAAATGGGATCTCCAATCAACTTTTATGAAATGCTTATAGCTAACTTAATCACTGTGCTGCAAAATGTAGATCTTCAGTACACTACATATTTTTAGAATGTATAATTGAAAACACAACACTCACACACACACAAGTCACATGTGACACATGCCAGCATTATATCCTGGAAAAGAAATAAGCAGGTTTCTGTTTTAGATGCCCTTTCCAAGCAGAGCAAATTTACTTCTGTTGAATGAGCATGCAGAGATATGGCCAAAAGGAAGCAAAGGGGGGGAGAAGTTCCCAGCTGAGCAGTAACTCCAATTAGTCAACTGCAATCAAATTGCCCAAACCACAATTAAGAGAGTTTTAAGCCAATTTTATAATTTTAATTATTTACTCCTCCAGCAGTCCTCAAAGGTGCTCTTTTTGCATCCAGCCAAGCTGAAGACAAATCTTCAAAATGCAGCACACTAGAATCTAAATCCATCTCTTCTGGGTATAGCACTTTGTCGGGCTGGCAGAACATCGAAGCCAACTGAAAATCACACTGCTGTGGCATATGGGTCTGAGCTGAGAATATTTCACATCGCCTCAGGTGCTACAGTTCCACTGCCCTAGACATTTCGATTGCTTTTTATAACAACTGGACAACCCTTCATTTCATAAAGGAAAAAAGACACATGACTAAATTCAAGAAGTTATTCTAGTATATAATCAAGCAAAAACCTTACAATAAAATATGTGTCTACACTGAAAAAAGACAAAAACAAAAAAAGATTCTTATTGCTTATTAGTGGAAGAACCCTTGATTAGAAACCTCCTTAATCTCTTACAGTCTACATTACAGTGGTGCCTCGCTAGACGATAATCTGTTCCACTGAAATTGCAGTTTAGCAAAATCATTGTCTAGCGAAAAGCAATTCCCTATTGGAATGCATTGTTTAATGCCTTCCAATGGGGAAGAATCATCATCTAGCGAAGATCAGCCATAGGAAAGCCGCTTTGCGAATCGCCGATCAGCTGTTTAAATAGCTGTCTTGCGAAGCTTAGGTTCCGAAAACACCCATTTTGTGAGCGCGGAGGGAGCTGTCAAAATCATTGTCTAGTGAAAATCAGTTTGCGAAGCAGGGACCAAACATTGTCCAGCGAAATTCCCCCATAGGAATCACTGTTTTGCGAATTGCTATAGCGATCGCAAAAAGTCAATGTCTAGCGAAAAAACTGTCATGTGGGGTAACTGTCTAGTGAGGCACCACTGTATTTCTCACTTGCCTGTTTGTCACATTTTAGACTCTGGAGGCTGTCCTTTGCCCATGATTCAGGCTCTTTCTCCAGGAAGCTAGGTATTCTGCCCTTTTCCCCTTACTCATTCTTGTAAGGAAAGTAGCTCTTCGAAATCTTTGACCAAGGCCAAATCTCTCTGGTTTGCAATTACCAAATGGGTAATAAACCTGCTCGTTGAACTCATTTCTGTAATAATTCTACTCTAACTATTTCTATAACTGAAACTGAGATAAGTTGAGGGTGTTTTTTTGTATATATAAAAGTAGTATTTTCTGTGCCTGGGAGGTTTGTGTAAAGAGAGCACGCAACTCCACCATTTTTCATTTGCTCTTATTTTTTGAAGAAAATGTAATTATCCTGTTGTAATGTGTATGTGCATGGAATGATTTTACTTTAGCTATTCAGGCAAGGTTTGCCCAAGTCAATCTGTAAAATTTTGGATCTGAAACCATAAAACAATCCATCACATAAACCTACAGTATAACACAGATACACCTTCTGTCTTATTCAATCTTCATTGATTTTTTTAGGCAGAAAGTAGAAAGAGAGGGAGAAATAAGAGGGGATTTGAAGACAAAAAGGCTTCAAGAAGCTTATAGACTAGTTCAAATGCACATTTTATTCTGTTGTTTGTGATGCACACGGTTGTTCATTCCTGGCAGTGCATTCACCTCAAACAAGAATGCAAACTGACTGTGGACGAGGAAATCATCCATTTCCTTTACTCTGGAGCAGCTTTGTTTCAACGAATCCAGTGTTGATTGGTTTGCTTTTTGTAGTACCTTTCATTTAAAAAAAAAAAAAAAGGAGAGTTAGATTCTTGCTTCAGTTTTGTCTTTTCTGGAAGTTCACTCCATTCCCTCTGGGTGTTTTGGGGTGTGTGTGTGTGTGTGTGTGTGTGTTACATCCCCTTTTGTCATCTGTATTGTCCCAAGGGAGCAGAAATGGCTTACAACTTTCATTATAGCCTGTAATTCAGCCATCTGTGGCTTGGGCAATTAATTTGTTTTGAAGATAGGATCTAGGGAGCTTAACCTACTTCCCAGAGAGGTCTAGAATCCAGAAAAACTGTATGGAGCCCACAAGCTTTGCAGTGCGGTAAATCAAAGCTGAACATTGGCTACAGTTGTGGTTCCATTGCCATTTTTCATCACTTTTAAGAAAAGATTTCCAAATTTGCTTTCATTTTCTATGAACCCTTTAAATATTATTATAACAAAACAGTACATTTTATTATTGCTAGATTAGCACAGAAGGAGGTAAAGGTAAGGTAAAGGTAAAGGTTCCCCTTGACAATTTTTGTCCAGTCATGTTTGACTCTAGGGGGCGGTGCTCATCCCCGTTTCCAAGTCATAGAGCCAGCGTTTGTCCAAAGACAATCTTCCGTGTTCACGTGGCCAGTGCGACTTAGACACGGAACGCTGTTACCTTCCCACCGAGGTGGTCCCTATTTATCTACTCGCCTTTGCATGCTTTCGAACTGCTAGGTTGGCGGGAGCTGGGACAAGCGACGGGCGCTCACTCCGTCACATGGATTCGATCTTACAGCTGAAGATCTACAGACCTTAAAGCGCAGAGGCTTCTGCGGCGGCGTAAGCCGCAGCACCACCACATCCCTCAGAACAGAAGAGTACACAGAAGGAGGAAAACTCCCAAATCTCTAGAAGCTTAAAGGAGAAAATCAAGCTAATTGTTTGAACATAATTTTGCTACCTGATGTGAAATACAAGATCATACCTTCTTTCCTATTGCACATGTAAAAGCCAACTAGATAACCTGCTGAATACAGGCATTGGAATAGCATCCTCTACCACATGAGATTTCCAGAAGGCTAGTTTAAGGAAATCAGATAGTGCTTGTGGTGCACAGGGGCCCCATTCTGGATGAGAAAGGCATGGCCAAAGGGGCTCATTCTGTTGCTGTCTTACAGCAATGCTGCTCAGTGGATTTATTGTGTTCATGGTAAACCCTGCTCCTTAAGGCTTGACCTTGGAGGAAACAACAATATCTAGAACCCATGCATGGAGAAGCTTCAGGTGCACCATATGGTCAAGTTAAGGCAGGGACCAATACCACACAAGAAACTGAACAGGGGTGTCTTGCAAAGTGGTCCAGGGCAAAATAGCTCAGTAGGTAGTCCTTACCTCCAGATTCTGCCATCAGAAACAACTGTCTTGCTCTGACTACTGACAATATTGGCCGTAGTACAACTAAAGAATCAGACAAACAGCATGGTATTATATTGACTGTGAGCTTCCAATAATATTCCAGCAAAGCATAATGTATAAGAAGAGCTGGGGGGGGGGGGTTAAATGAACCAATTTATCCAGAACATCCACCAGACTGCAATACAAGAGGGCCAGGGGAGTTTCCAGTGAGATTTAAAACAATTAAACGTATACTGCGATCCTTCAGATGTTAATAGACTCCAACTTCCATCAGATCCAGCCAGCAGGGTATTGGCTGGGACTGATGAGAGTTGTAGTCCAGGAATACCTAGAGGACTCAAGTTCAAAGTATATGGAACTACACAGAGTGTAAATAGATAAACGGTGTGTCAGTAGCAAAATGATAAAAAGAGATAGCATCTCAGAATGTTATGAGTTAAATTGCATCCTAACAGCTAATATAGGCAAACACAAAACTGAGTTGGGGAGAGATGATGAGAGGAAATTCATTCAGAATGAAAGATAAGGGGAAAGGAAACAATCAAGGTGCAGAATTTAAAACAGTTGCAATACATCTGATATGTTTCAGGAAGCAGCTTCTGGAACATTAATTCAAGTGGAGCCCAATGTTATTTCTTATGATTTGGGAAGAGGGATTTGTTATATATTTTTCTGAACTACAACCTTGTATACATTTGCATCTTTTGCATATGAATCCCCCTCCGTATGCTAACATACAAGAATGCACACTTAAAAGATAAATTAGCAGACAGGGCAAAGGAGGTGGGCAATCATCTCTGGCATATGTTTATGCCAGAGATGATAGCAGAGTGCTGAAGGTCAGGTCCCTGGCAATATTGACCAGTCTGGTAAGGTCATTGCAAAAGTAATGTACACAAATTAGAACACTGTAAGCAACTTGACCTAGAAAAAGGTTCAAAAGGACTGCAGTGAGGTTCAGCTGTTGATGCTAAGGGGAATACTTCCAAGCAGTATGCCGGAGATAATACAACAGGTTTAGCACAAGACATATTTCTGACTGAGATAAAAGCTATGATGGGTGCCCCCTTCCTGTACAGAAAGGAAAACCCGTCAGATTGATAGCTGAGTCTTTGTTGTTGTTTAGTCATTTAGTCGTGTCTGACTCTTTGTGACCCCATGGACATAGAGCTGAGTCTTACTTCTCCACTAATGACAGTATAGCATCCCACACTTCATTTCTGCTACTAGGCCAGTTTAGGACAGCCATGATAGGCCACCTGGGATGCGCATCTCTGCCCATCAAAGCAAATGGGGATACAGCCATGGAGGTACATCTGCTTCCCCCAACATGTGTTGCCTGGAGCCTGGATGTAACTAGTTACAAATAACTTCTTAATTTGTAATTCACACTTTCATCAAGTAACAAAGGTGTAACAATACTGCACAGTGATTGTAACTTAGCAAGCGACAATTTTACTGTTTTTGCAGTCCAGCTGTAACTTTTCATTACTTTTATCATTGCAGGTGCCCAGTCTCACTAAATGGTGAAAGAGGACTATCACAGGGTACAAGGGATGGCTCATAGTGTACCTCATGCATGGTGGTCATTGAAATGAAAATGAGGTGGACCAGAGGAGAGTGTGTATTGCACCACATACCTGTAGCATTCACATTTTTTAAAGTGTAATTTTAAATGACTGTTTAAATTACTTGTGAGAAACACAGATGTTCAAGTGTGTCTTGAACTCTAACCCTAATTCTAATTAAGGGCTATGCAGGGCCTTGGGGCTACAAGTATAACTAGTTACTTTTTAAAAGTAACTGCCTAAGCTGTGGTATATTTAACAGATACACACAACTGAATCCGGTCGGTGTTCCCAGTGTAGTAGATCCAATGGACAATGGGATTTCTAGAAGTGCTGGCTCACTTTTTACTAATTGATCCACTAGATGTTTCCAGATGGGGTTACCTCTTGGATTTTAGGTAAAGATGATGGATGAAAATCCTTTTCTTCAGATTCCACAGCATAGGGCTGGTCAATAGAATCACAGAATCATAGTATAATGAAGTTGAAATGGGTCTATGAGGCCATTGAGTCCAATCCACTGCTCAATGCAGGAATATAAATCAAAGGATATCTACTGGGTGCTTGTCTAAGTTTCTCTTGAATGCCTCCGGTGTTGTAGGACTCACTACCTCTTAAGATGATTGGTTACACTGGTCGTACAATCAGCTATGGCGATTCTTCGGAAATGATAATTAAAAACAACAACACTCAATGTCCCAAGGCTCCCATGGGACTTTTTTAGTTGTGAGGAGACACTGAGATGATTTTGCCAGTGATGGTGGCTTTAGAAACCAACCCCTTGTCCTCCAACAGCTTCACCATGACAAAACGCAATCTAAGGGCAGGCTTGGTAAGGTCATTGGGACTTTGGGGGGGAATTGGAAAATGTTCATTTCCAAAAAATTACCACCGATGACGACATCCTCAACAACAGGTGGTATGGCTCCACAAACAGAATTTCAGCCAGTATGTCCACTTCTTCAATGTAGAACAGTGTATGACACTGGCACCCTCGCTAGGTGTCTTTAAAAGACAGTTAAAAACCTGGTTATTTAAGCAGGCCTTCCCTCCAGTCAGCTAAGTCTTATATTTTTTCCTATTTTATCCCATCTTGGTAATCTTTCCTCTAACTAATTGTATTAATTAACATACCAATTGTATTTTATGATTATCTATATTTTATATTGACTTTTTATGCTGTAAGCCGCCCCGAGTAGACATGGTCTAGAGGGGCAGGATATAAATTTAATAAATAAATAAATAATAAATAAATAACAAAGTAACATTACAGTCAACATGACTGCATTCCTAACTGCCACATGGGAAGTTCCAATCCGCTCAGCAATGCTTACGACTGACTGCATAGATTTGCCTTGTAAAATACATTGGACAAAATCCTATTAGTTCTGCCTGACACTGTCTCTGCATAAATCTAATTGGTGAACTGCTACAACTTTGCACAGACATTTGCCGTTGTGCCCTGAGCCTCAAATGCGCAAGAACAAATGAAGACACTAACTTCTTAACATGTGGCAATCTGCCAATGAGATTTATGTCAGCTTGGTTACACTGGCATAAAAACTCAATAGGATTCTGGCCATTTTGAGTTTTGAAATAGAAAGGCAAACTAAAAAGTATGTAAACAATGTTTCCTTGTTTTCCATTTTCTGATACTGTACTGTATATGTCACTGTGTCTTAAAACATGAAGGCCTTTTATCACCACATTCACTTGCTACCAAAGCCCATCGTCAATACAGGTTATGGAACCACCCGTCATGTTCTTGTGTAGAAAAGGGGTTCAGGAATGGTTCTTTTGCATACCACTAGTCACAAGGGCTGTGGGATAGACTTCACCATTCTCCTCCCAGAAAAAGCAAACCCGAAATTAGTGTACCACAATTCTGATCACCCCAAGAGTCACCACCATAGGGGAATTGTTGGAGACAGTAATGGGGTTATGAAGAACATATTTTGCTAAGATACTGATGTATTTTCAGCCTACCTGTGCTTGAAATAGTAGGGAAATATGGGGACATGGAGCCATGGGAAAACCAAAGGATTAAGGAATCCACAGTTTTGATTCTGCTGCTCTAAAGGCTGAGTGGATTTTCATTTCCAGTGGCAGTGGCAATGGAGCCTCCTAGGGAGACGTGTGTAATTTAAACTGGCCTCTGTTGGTACAGCTCCATACACATTTTTCCTGCTACTCCTGCAAGGTGGGTTGTGGGATTGGTCATGGAAACCTCTGTACAGAAAACAAGATAAAAATAGATGCCCTAAATATTCACTGACTCAAATACTGAAAAAGCTGTGTGTTTTCATAATATGAAAAAAAAAGAGAGATAAATAGATTCCGTAGGGTAAAGGATAATTTATTCCAACTAACACTCTCTTAAATGTCATGCTTACTCTTCAGGAGCTGTGCATAGTCCTTTCTTTATTAAATGAATAAACTTACCTCTCAAGTCATATTCACCCATAAATGCAATTTAATGGTACTTGACAGATCCGATACAATTAATGTACAAAAAAGAAATCCTTTCTAATGTATTTAACAGAGCAATCACTAAGACATGTTGCTTTTTCCCCTCTTCTAAAACACAGATGCTCACACAGGTATGTGTGTGGCTCACACATTGGCACATATGCATGCTGCCACTCCTACAGATATTGAAGAATATTCTAATGCAGCATTTGGTTTTCAGATTGGGGGTAATGATTATTTTATCTAACATGCTGCAGAGAGAGCTCTCAGGCACTGCACATAAGGCAATCTACAACTGAGATGGACAGGAATTTTATTATTGCTAGTAGATGCTTGTTCTCACTTTGCAAGGGTAGGGGACATAAACTGCACAGGAATAAACTGCACAAATCCATGATAAATTTAATTATGTTTACACCACTGGTTTGCTGTTATTTTCTGCTGAGAGCCAAGAGCAGGTCCAATGATATTAAGAAGTAGGGTGAAACTCCTATCTTAAGTGGCACATTGAAGAGATCAGTAGTTTGATATAAACTGAGCATGCACTCTATCAAATCAGGGTGATAGGAAGCTAGGAATGGAACATTAGGAGTTAACAGTTGAGCCAGAGGTCAGAACTGGGGCAAAATGCCCTACCTGGCCCAATCCTTTTCTGAGGACAAAGCTGAGGATGACTTGACTCATCAGGAGCAGACTAGGGGAAAAGATCTTGAGTCTCCATCTGGCAACCTTCTCTCAAAAATGCAGGTGATTGAGGAGATGCCTGGCTCTGCCAGGGAGGATCCAGTGTGTTCACAAAATAACAACACATGGATGAATGAAAAATCTCCCAGACCCAGTGAATGCCAGAGACTCCAGGTGTTAGAACAGAGAAAAAATATGGCAACATGGGAAATAGTTACACACTATCGAGTGTGTAACTCCATAGAAACAGCTGGAGGAGGGAGGCTTCCAAAGTCAAGATGACTATAACTAATTCAAGTCAAATCCAGCTCCTTTTCTGTTACAGTGGAATATTGACGTCTTAGACGAAGAATATCTGTAGGAGAATGGCTGAATGAATTAGCAACAGTGTCATCTCCCAATTTACAATGCTACAGAATCAAGATGCTTCAAAAATAATTTGCAAATCAGGAGATGGATCCATGAGGAGATGGGTTGCATTTAGGGAACTGCTGACAGTCACTGATCACTTTTGATTGCAATGACATTAAAAACTCACGCTGCATGTTTTAAAAGGCACACAAAGTGGCCACATTAATTGGCCCTCAAGCACCGAACAAAAGGTTCAGGACGTTCCCATGAGATAAATCCTAATTTAGTCATTACTTTTCTAGAAAGATCGCTCAGCTACCTATTCACTCCACATATGGTCAAAACTTACAACATAAATTCTGCTCTCATCTGGTTAATTAAATGGCTTGTTTTCGAACTGGAATTCAGTGGGATTAAACTTGCTGCTGGCTGCCATCACTGAGAGTTCAATGTCCCAGAGAAGCTTTTACGCAAGTCTTTTCAAATCCCAGTGTTTCTGATTATAATATAGAGGTTGAGTCACTCATCACACATACCACATATTGACAGAAAGAAGAAAATCAATTAGGATATCAAACATCAGAGATAGAGTAAGATTCTCCTAATATAGGTTTAATGACTGAGAATACTGTACAACAGCACAAATATTGTGGTTTCCTTGTGGAAATTATTTTTCTATTTAAAACTCTTTGACAAGACCAACATGCGAAAAGCTTCCAGCTCACACAAAGAGATCTTCTGGCTCACATACACAGCCACCCAAGAACCAAAAACAAACAAAACAAACAAAACAACAACAACCCTGGTGTGTTGTCTTTCAACACTACATACTTTTATGCAACTGAATAAGATCCCAATTGCATTCATCAGCTGCCTTCCATATAAACTTGTTATTACCTGTAAAGCCCTATACAGCTTAGGTAAAGGTCAGTAGTAGGAAACTACTAAGGTTCCCCTCCAGTTGTGTCCGACTTGAGGTGGCAGTGCTCATCCCCGTTTCCAAGCCATAGAGCCAGCGTTTGTCCGAAGACAGTTTCCGTGGTCACGTGGCCAGCACAACTAGACACAGAACACTGTTACCTTCCCACCCTGGTGGTACCTATTTATCTACTCGCATTTGCATGTTTTCGAACTGCTAGGTTGACAGGAGCTGGGAGAAGCGACGAGAACTCACTCCATTGCATGGATTCGATATCTTACGACTGTGGTCTTCTGACCTTGCAGCACAGAGGCTTCTGAGGTTTAACTCAGAACGTAATAGCAAGTGCCTACATTGATTTCTTAAATTGTAGCAATCTGAAGTGAAAATTTACGCTAGTGGAAACAATGAGAAATTTTTCAGTTGGATTCCGGTCACTAATTTGATTCGAGTTGATGACAGTCTTCCCCCAGTTTCCAAGATATAAACTACTCAAAAGAGGTTTTCCAATCTCTCCTTCCAGAGGTACTCTGGGATCATACACAGGTGGTCACTCAGGCGGCAAAGCCATAATTCCATTAGCCACAGATGCTCTGGGTGATCTCATATGGCTCTTCTCCAAGAAGGCAAAGTGAGAATTGAACTCTTGGTCCCCAGGTGCAAATTAAGGTCTCCAACCCACTAAAGTAGACATGGTCTAGAGGGGCGGGGTAAAAATCAAATAAATAAATAAATAAATAAAAATAAAATATATCAACCTGTAGGGAGGCTCAAACACAAATATTACTAACCAAGACATTTCTCCCTATTGCCTTTGTGCAGTAACTGGCCTACTGTCATTTTAATTACTTATGTGCCATCAAGTCAATTCTGACCTATGGCAACTGTTTTCAGGGTTTTCTAGGAGGAAGTTATTCAGAAATGATTTACCATTCCCTTCTTCTGTGGCATCCTGAAATTGTGCAGCTTGTCCAAGGCCACACAGGCTGGCTCTTCTAGTAGGCCCTCATTCCCATGACAACGTTGGAATACAATCCCCTAAAATCAAACAATTCCAAACACTTCAACAAATTAATTTAAAAGAAGAATTATGTGTGAAACTGTACAGTATTGAGCAAATCTGCACACAGTATTTGAAATTCCAGCCTGGGCTATCCATAGTACTGTACTGCCACAAAAGGTGACACTATCAGTCTAATGCTGTGTATATACTAGTGATTGTATGATTCTTAGTTAAACTTTAATTGAATGATTCTGAGAGCTCAGTCACACTGCTGATCTACATCAATTCCAGTCCAGACTTTTGTGATATTGATGTAAAGTCGTGTGGTATACAAATCATTATCCACATTTACTTTGATTGAAATTAATTCAATATATTTCTGGTACTTAAAACTGGTTTGGGAAACTAGACTGGAATTGACTGAATTTCTGCTCTTGATTAAAAATCTGGCTGTATTTTTTTTTTTAAAAGTAAGTGATACATTGCTAAATCAATGGCTGCATTAATTAAAATTATTTCAAAGCCCAGTAAGCAATCCATAGAGATGTTATATAATGTACAGTGCCTTTTTCCATTTCATTACTGTCTTCCTGCTATGGCTGACAAAGACACCAGGAAGAGCAGTTGTCCACATTGCAAATTACCTCATGCTCTGCGCTAAGTGATGCATCGCTAAACATTTAAATAATAATTTTAAAAAATTAAATTAAAAATGATGGTGCTCCAGCTGCTCAGGATCCTCATCAACACAAATTAAAATAACAGTAGTGTTCACAACCACCAAACTGAATTGAAATGAATTGATTTGGGATCATTTTAATGCTTTCTCTGAGGCGTTACGTAATGTGAAAAATTCATAAACCGAAACGCAGATTGTCATAGGAACGGAGGTGGCGCTACAAACTTCCAGGCACAATGCATCCTGGTGAAATTTGCTTCGTTCTGAGAAGAAAAAAAGTAAACCGAGGCATTATTTTCAATGGATTTTCCTTCGTAAACCAAAAATTATGTTAACCAAGGAGTTCGTAAACCAAGGTACCACTGAATTGTAAAAAGCCACTGCTGTCTAGTTAAAAAAAACCCTCTCTCTGCAGCCCAAATAAAGCAGGTGCCTGGGAATTTATAAATCAATTTAAATAGCTCTAAAACCCATTCATCGGTTCTTATCGCTAATGTGACAGAGCCCTTAGTTAAACTTTATTTTCCTTCTCCCAAATTACATTGGTGTTTCTCTTAAGCAGCAATTTTCAGCTTGAAATCTCATGTCATGTCTAGTTCTGTTTACCTGTTGCATGGAACACCTTCCTTAACCATGGAGTCCCAGCAGAAGATCCGGTACAGGGGGAGAGAGAGAGATGATAGTCAGAATATAGAACTTAATCCACATTCTGCATTCATATGTTCCGTTTCCTGACAGATATTTTCAGAGTACCTTTTGATAATAAGTAATGACATTTTTATGAAAACTCCCTTCTAACTCTTCAGCATTCTTGAATATTCCTTTTGAAACGCCTCCACCCACCCTACGATTTCCCTTAGTATTGTAACCCTAAATGGAAACATCTGCTGCACTAAAATTTGTTCCACTCCAGTCAAAGCGGGAATTAAGGAAGTCTGTAGTGTGTGGATATGCATGCTCTTTTTAGTAAGCCTAAGAAATGTTTCTTAAAAGTCCCATTACATCATGAGCTCTCGGCATTATCATGAGAAATGTGCCGCAGAATTTACTCGCACTGACTGAAACTGATGGGCTGCATTCCCCCCCCCCCAGCCTTGCCAAATATGGAAGAACACACCTTTGAAAGCTCCCCTCACTTCACTCCCACTGATATGAAGGCGCTTTCTTGTTGAACTTAATTCATCTGTAATTATAGCATGTACCACCGTGACCCAATCCTCTGTGCTTCTTCCCGGGTTTCACGCCCCTTTGTGACAGCCTTTTTTTTTATCCTGTATCTCCTCAAGCTCGATTGTTCAAATTTAACTAATCTTTCATATCATTCAGACTATAAATTAGCTGACTCTGCTTCCACTTAATCCCAGACCTGTCTTTCTTTCGGCAAGGTCACCCAAAACGGCACATTTCCCTCCAAAATACGGCACATTTCCCTCCAAAAGTTATTATTCCTTCGTTTTGTGACAGAAAATATATAATTAAATAATTATACTAGCGCTCATAGTCACACACCCTGATGAATGAGCTGCTCCTTTTCCTGCTGTCACGCAGTGAATTGTGCAGACTGTTTTACTATTATTATACACAATTAGCCCCTAGGCGGCTGCAGAACTTTCCTCTCTCTTTTTCCCGTCTTCTCTCTCCCTCCTCTCTCTTTCCTGGTGATATACAGCATGATTATTCTTTCAGTTTAGGCTCATTGTCTTACACTTACGACTCTCTAAGCCTATAATTTACCCAAATCTTTCCAAATTAGTTTGTGCTGCTGCTGTTTACAGAACAAGCATACATTACAATTACTGTTTCTTTCTGAAATTACAATATCAAGGTCATTTGTATGCTGGATATATGAAACGGCTTAAACTTTTATATTATTTATTGATCTTTTTTCTGTTTCTTTCTTCTGCCTTCTAATATGATAAGGGTATACATTTTTAGTTTCATAAGAACCCTGAGGTAGGAAATAGCAAAACACTTGAGGAACATAGTTAGGACAGATTCTAATACCATTTTGAATGTCCAGATCAGAACTTAATGTTGCACAGCTACCATACTTTCCAAAAACTCCAGAGCAGTTCTCAGTTCAAAGATGTAATAAGAACATTAATCTTAAATACACATTAAGAAAAAAAACCACATGAATTTAGAAGTCTGTCTTTTGAGAGAAAGCACATTTAGATGTAGTATTTGAGAGCAAATAGAAGTAGTATTTAAATCATGTGCATCAGGATTAAAAAAAACCCACAGCTTTGCAATTAGTGAGTTCTGGACAATTTTCTGATGGAAGAGCAAATCCAATATACTAAAGGTTACCAATGTGGTTAACATTTTGATTAGGGATAGGGGTTAGGCTTCATGTATATTTCTGGCATTCCTGAAAGCAGAGACTTCCAGTGCCCCCCTCCATGGAGACATCCTTCTAAGAATCAGGATATACTGTAACTCAGCATCACAGTTCACAAAAACCTGGCAGGAGAATTTTTGTCCATGCCAGGTTTTGTCTGTTAAAAATCTTGTACACACAGTAAGTGTTGGAGTTTTTTGCAACCTTGTATGCTGCCTTTAGTAGGTTGGTTGGGAGGGACTTTCCTGGACTGGGGTGACTGTCAATCTATCCAGCACTAACCAATAGTTCCTTCCCTGCCTCTGAATTCAAAGATAACTCCTCCTCTCTTATTTTGAGCTCTTTCCCTCTCTTAAGTCTGTTGGAAACAGTGAGTCTGAGGCCTTTGCTCAAATCAGTCATGTTTGTTCTTAGTGTGTTGTTTGATCTCTTCATCTGTAAGTATTAAAATGTTTTCATTCTCTCTCCATTAATGTTTTAGAGTTATTGAAACCGTTGATGCCAGTTAATGAGAAAAAGGAGTGAACTGAATTGGAGAACCTGAGGCTGCTCTGCTCTGTGAATTCCTGCACTTCTGCTGTGCAGCTAGAGAAATTTAACCAAAATTCAAAACCCTGCAATAGTAAGTGGCTATGAAACCAGGCACGTGATCCTATTCAACCATCTTGACTCAACCTTGGTTGGGTTAAAAGGTGGTGGATTCACATAGGCCCTACACACCATCCTCCTACTCTGCTCAAAAGCTTCTCAGACCTTGATGCCAGTACTGTACAGCCTCTGAGCGTGTGGGCTGCAGTTTCCATGGTTAGGAGCCTTCATAAAGCAAAGCTCCCAAACCATGGAAGGACTGTATACTTACAGACGTCAATGACTACTTTCTTATTAAAGATGTAAAGGTCTGCCATACTTCCAGGTGAAGTGAAGATACAGGAGATAGATTTCATGTGCACATCCACTAACCTTTTGGCTTTCCCCAGATTCAGTTGTAACATGCAAACAGAGTCATTGCTTGCAACTCTTTAGGTGCCCGTGCCACCAAATGCCTAATTTAATGCTCTATTTATATGTGAATTCTGCAACTAAATGTGACTCTGCGGGTTTAAATATCCCATCTTCGTGCTCTTGTCCCTTTTTCTTAGTTTGCAGATTTGAAACCTTGCCACTGGTCTGTGCATTTGTTTCTCAAACCCTCTCTCCTCTCCTGACCATGCCCATGTTCTTGCTCAGTCCTCCTTAACCCAGTTTACACATTGGTTTCTTGTCAAAGCTGATGTTTCCTTCAGAATGCAATTTGGGGTGGATTGAGATAATGATGCTGGAGTCACACTGAAAAACCAGGAAGACACCATTTTCTTCACCTTTCAATAAGAGCCCAGTACAGTATTATGTAGAAGTTAGAGTGGCTAGCTAGAATCAGCAAAATCTTAACAAAAGAGTACAAATCGTAATTGAAAAAACCCTACAACAGTTTGCTGTCATTCTCTCTTGCACTGGTCTCTTCCTCATACAATTTATTTCTGACCTGTGTCAGCAAACATGAAAACTATCTCAACCCTGGAGACCTCAGACTCCTCATTATCTGAACAAAAATACTGTACCGGGTTCATTCCATCCTTATGTAAACTGAATACTACTGAGTTAAAACAAAAATGTTGAGACAATAACAATCTTGCCTGTTTTGTAATACAGAGTATAAGTAGATGGAAGCTTTTGGAACCTAAAGGGAATCTCTCCATTCCCAATATTGCTAAAGTTCTGCCTCTGGCTTGCCCCTCTTTTCCTGTTTGCTTAGCTTTCTTTTTTGTTTGTTAATCTCTCTCTGCTCCAGATCTCCAGCCAGTGTGGAGGGTCTATCTCCTACATGATAGAGACTCACCTTTTCTCATTTTTAAAATCCTTTTGACTATAACTATAGACAGTAACTGTAAGTAAAGATATCTTATTTTCTACTTTAAATGGACCTAGAGTGATTTTTTTAACACATAAAGTGCTAGTCACTGTGAGAGGGAATGGTGGTGAGCCTGGGCTGATCTCTTTGTTTCTTACTCTGCTGACTAACAGGGAATTAACCAAATTCTCCAAGATAAATATAGGAACATAGTGAACCCCCATCTAATTTAGGCTTCTGCACTTTCCAGTACGTTGGCAGATCACTATAGGAATCTCATAAACAGAACATAAAGTATCACTCCTTTCCAGTTGTGCCCAGCATTTTATTCCCTGTTCAATCTGTACACAGAACATATTTAGAAGGACAAACTGTTTCAGTACATGACTACTTTCAGTGAACCCAATATCATTTTCTAGACTATAAATGTAAATTCAAACTCTTTCAGTGTATGAGAAGTTAGGATCAGTATAATTATTTCTTTTTTCCTCTACTATGTGTCTCTTTTGTAAATACACTGTGAATTGCCATCAGGGTAGGGCCGTGAACCTAAAAGACACTTACCTAAAAATTCATGCTGAACTCAGTAGAATTTTATAATAGCCTTGCTCTTGGAGTCAGTGAAATCGATAAAAACAATTAGTCATAATTTAAACCCCAACAATTTTAATAGGTCTCTAGAAACTAAGGGAATTGTCACTGGAGGAGACTGTCATTTCTGAATTCTCCTTCTCAGTCACACTAGACACTAGATGCTGCTCCAAGTCCTTTTTTCAGAACACGTTACCATAGTCTCTCGAGACTGAAGGATCCCTAATCTAATTTAGAAACTTACTAAAGACTTGTTTACATTATATGAAAGTAGCAGACTGGATCAGATTAAATAGGGTCACTAAGACATCAGGTGTGGCATTTGGTTCTATCTTCACATTCAAATACAGTCGTGCCCCGCTTAACAATTACCCCGTATAATGAAGAATCCGCTTCATGATGATGTTTTTGCGATCACAAAACGATGTTTAGATGGTTTTTTTTCACTTAGCGATGATCAGTTCCCTGCTTCGGGAACTGATTCTTTGTATTACGACGATCAAAACAGCTAATCATCGGGTTTTCAAAATGGCTGCTGGCTGCTCAAAATGGCTCCGCACTGTGTTTTTGGACGGATTCCTCGCTTTACAGGCACCGAAAATGGCTGCCCCTATGGAGGATCTTCACTGGACGGTGAGTTATTCAGCCCATTGAACGGTTTTCAATGCATTTCAGTGGGCTTTTTTATTTTGCTTTACGATGTTTTCACTCTACAGCGATTTCGCTGGAATGAATTAACGTCATCAAGCGAGGCACTACTGTAGCATATGGACCTCAAGCAACCCTATTTGTTCAGAAGTCCTTACCAGTACCATGAAGTGGTTGTAAGGCACTTCACAATATTGCAAAATTAACCTCTTCCTCAGCTCCATGAAGCGGCCAAAGTGAAAAAAACAAAACAAACCCACACCCCTATGTATTATGGCAGTGAATATTTGCTGCACCATTAAAAAAAAAGACAAATGGAAAGCTTTCCCCCTTTCCGGAGATTTTACTTGCTTTTCTCTTGAAGGTCCACTCAGGAGCCTACCTGCAGCCCAATCAGGCAGGACCTTTACCAGATCTTTAAAATATACCAATCACGAAATATCTTTGCTTATTCGGCCCCTGCAGCGAACCAAATAACAGGCTAAATGCTCTTACAATCAGATAGCAGGCTAACTGCCCTTGAAATTGGTTCCAGAATTATTCCGGATCTAACATGGTATCTTGTCCTTTCTCAGTCTCTTCTTATCTTCATCTATGATCTCAACTTGGGAGCTCTCTAAAAGTCAGCAGTCATGTCTAAACATCATTTCTCTCACCTTGCTTCTCTATATGTAACATCAGTAGTTTAATGAATCTGATAGACATCTTAACATTACTTATATTTGACTCCCAGACTCTGACCCCAGACAACATGACTATATAGATTTGTAGCATGAATCAGCTAGAACAAAAACCGGTCAACCTTGCTACTAAATAATTATTCAGACCAAGATAATCTTTGGAACAAAAGGTGCAACAACTCTACAGAATAAATAGCCTTAGCTGTTAAAATCTGGAGTTTGCATACTTCTATATTCACCCATGCTTCCGATGCTGAATTAATTTCCCCATCTTTTTTTCTGACAGGTTCCTCATATTTAACAGCTACATGGCAAGTAAGGAGAACATGACTGTCTCAATGTTGCAAAAAGCTGTACCTAAGTGAAAATTTCATTTAATTCTTTTTTGGTAAGCACCTACTAAAATTAGTGTATTTATTAATATACGGGAGGAAAGATATATATATATATATATATATATATATATATATATATATATATATATATATATATATATATATATATATATATATATATATATATATATATATATATTACAAAAAAAGGAAGAAAAGAATATTGAATGAGGGAGAAAGGAAGCTCATGAGTTCATCCTTTTCTATTACAGGAACTGTGTTACTGTATACAGTAATTGGTTATACAGTATACAGTAATTGGTTATCTTCAAAGCCGGGATGCTACTGTGCTAACCCACATGTGCCATTCTCAGCATGAGAGGTGACACAAAATTATTCCCAGCCTAAACTGGAGGAAAACACTCACAGATCTCCTCTAGTGTTTATCAAAGAAGGGATCCAATTATTACTGCAGAGTTTGTCTATATATTCTGATTCAGTCACAGAGAAGGACATGCATCTGCTTCTGGATGGTACTAATTGAACCTGCATTAATTGTTTCTGGCACCTGAGGTCTCCAATTTATTATGTGTGATTAATGAAAAGCCGATAAAGCTGGATCAAACCTTTGGTATTTCTAAGGCTAAAATTATTTGCATGCTTACCTGAGTAAATACATATTGAAAGCAAATTTTGGATTTTGAGATGGCCATTTACAATCAATTCACAAATGGGAGCAACAGGAATATTTCCAGTGTGAAGGTACCTGAGTCACACAGCTCTAAATCCAAGGGAAATTATGAACACTTTCCCATTGATTGGGGGGGGGGAGGTGTAATCATAAAAGGTTTATAAATGTCCCATATTGTCTGAAATTAAATTAAATTATCCTTCAGGATCTTTTAGAAACACTCATTTTATTTCTTTTTCTCTATTTGGCTCTGCTGGGGCTCAATTAGAACTGATGATGTACTTTTTCTATATCCTTAAGCCTCACCCTAGGCAGATGTTTCAAAGCTCATACCATATTAATTTTAATATTTTTATGCATTTATAATTTAGTCACAGGTTTAAAAATAACCTGAATAAATTCCTACCGCAGCTTCTCACTTGCAGCAGTTTTAAGGATGAAACTTTATGACTCTTTCAGAATGGGGGAAAAAGAAGATAAGGGAGAGAAGAAAATAGAAAAGCAGTTCTGAGAATGTAAATTTAGTAAGGAACAACTGAAGGCAAAGAAAAAAGGTTTAATTGAGGTCTGCATGTTTGACTCTGCTGTTCTATCACAAACAAAACATGAGCAGTTGCTTACATACAGGCCAGGAAAGGAGACGTTTGCATGTCTGCACTGTATGTGAAACATTTTAAGCACAGCATCTAAACATTCAGGAGGCTTAATGACCAATTATTTCTTTGAGAAGGAACAGAAAACAGACTCCATTCCTAATGAGACTGCCAGTGAGTCCTTGTAACATAGCTAACAGTCTTCCCTAGAGGTGCCAAGTCAGTAGCATGCCTTAGATTTCAGGGCCAAACCTTGGGACTAGCAGGTATCCCTTTCTGATGTCACAGAAGTGGACCTCTGTGACATCACAGAGGTGGGACAGGCAAGGTTATCTGCTCTACATGGTCTGATGTGCCCAGGTGCAGGTATCTACCAGCTCCTTTCCCAATCCCCTGTCCTTGAGTCCCCTTTATACTGGACCCACGATCTCTTTTGTCCACTGGAACATGAGTTCTCAGGCTATAAAGTCTCCAAGTATGCAAAACATTTTTCTTCCCCTGCAGGAGTCATTAGAAGATTTATCTCCTTGCGTGGAGACCTTGAGAAGCCTATCAGTTCTCTCAAATTTCTACCAGTGCTCTGAGAGCTAGAAACTTCATTTTTCTCTGACTCTGAACCAGGACTGTTGGATTCCAGATATACACATGTATTGCAAAAATACAGAATTTAAAGACTTATTGAAGAAAAAATATTGTGGAACAATTGAAGGCAATATTGTGTGTTTGGTATGTATATTATTGTGGATAATATATATATTTCCAAGGCAGGAAATTCAAATTTCTAACTGTAGGTAGTGACGAGGCTGCTTCTTTGTAGCTCTTTCGCCCCAGCAGCTAGAAGGTGTGCGTTGGAGGAGGCTTGGGACTTCCTCGCTTCTGCTTCTGAGTGAGCATGTGTGTGTGTTTGCAGGGACACTTTGGGCTGCCTGGTAAGGTAAGGTGCTGTTTTCTGCTTTTTAAAAACTGTTCTGGGTGTTTTTTGCAGCATGTTTTTGGGCTGGGGGGTTATGTTTCTGTGCTGTGATGGGTCTAGGGGGAGGTTGGTTGGTTTTTGTGTTTTTTCCCATTTCCGATGGGTCTTTGGGGGCTTGTTTGTTTTTTGGTCCCCCCATTTCCAATGGGCCTTGGGGGGTTTGGTTGCTTTTTGGTTCCCCCCATTTCTGATGGGTCCTGCATGCTTCCCTTGCTTTTTCCTTTGTTTTCTTTGCATTTCCAGCCTTACTCCCTTTGTCCTTTCTGCATTTCCGATCTGCTCCATTTGTTTTCTGTGCATTTCCAATGGGTCTTTCATGCTTCATTGCTCTTCTTCCCCCCCCCCTTCGGCCGGAAGGGATTAATCACGTTTCCAATTAGTCTTGCAGTGATTTTTTTGGGGTGTGTGTGTATTTTTTTCCTTTGGCTGGAACTGATTAACTGCATTTCAATGCATTCCTATGGGAAATGGTGCTTCGACTTATGACCATTTCGAGTTACGTCCATCTTCTGGAACAGTTTATGGTCGTAAGTTCAGGCACCACTGTACCATCTGATCCAGACGTCTTATAGCCCATGAAATAAAACTCATTGCAATTGAGAACTCACCACCCAATAATACAGGTACTAGCAAACTAATTAAATGATTTATTTACAACTTTCATGGAGTTGTGGGGAGGGGGATCTCATTCTCAAGACTCTTTGTCAGGCGCAGTAGGCCTAAGAATATTAAAAACGAGAGGGAGAGGGAGTCGAAACAGAAAGTGATTATACAAATACCCCCACATAGCTGGATGTAACGAGGGTCTGGCCCCCTGGGACCAGACCATCCACTCATGTGTCTGCTGCTGTCATCAACTCAGCTCTCCCTTCCTATCATTCCAGAGCTCACGGTCGGCTAGCCACTCCTGGCAGAAGGAGGGAAGACGAGTCTCCCTGCCAGGCTGATGAGTGGATAGCTGACCACAACCTCCAGAGTGACTGGAAGGGAGAGTGGCAGCAGACGTGTGAGTGGCCAGATCCTCGTTACATCCAGCTGTGCGGGGGTATTCGTGTATGAATACCCCCATCTCTAGAAGTGATGGGTATCAATTTCTCACTTTGATCTTTTTGGTGGATTATTTGAACTGGGAAAAGAACCTTCTTATTATAAATATGTAGAAAAACCATTTTTTTGAAAATTAAGAGTAAGAATACTTTTCCTGGTGGTGGTGTGTGTCTATATAATGGGGAATTCACAGAGGCCTGAGAGACTAAAATGGCTTTCAGGGCTGCTTTAAGATATAGGTGTACTTGGCCAACCCTGATTTACACGGTTATTTATTGCTGTTTAGCACAAGTCTGAAGGTCATTTCTCTTTGTCTTAAGGGAGAAAGGAAGAAGAGAAAGCCTAATCTGGAAACTAGGCAGTATTTGAAGTGGCAATGTCTGAATTTCCAAGGCCGGAGCACAGCTACTGTCTTGTCTTAAAGGGGATGAAATGCAGACGGGATCTTGTGGCACAAAAAGAGCCAAAGATCATCAAACAGGACTAGTTCCTCAGTATTACTGATTAAATTTGATTTCTCATAAAGGTCTAGAACCAGCATAGCAATCTCTGACCCAAATGTAGCCAAGCTTTTACAATGGGCAGTATGATTGGTGGTATCAAAATCCCCTAAAAGTTCCTGGAAAATTAAGGTACCCTTGCCCCATCCATTCCCCAGTATAGATAATCTACCACTGAGGTAGATGGGCTTTGGGGAATTGTTCTGGGGTCTGAACAGTAGGGTCTCCATATACAACAGTGCTGGTTTATTATATGCTGAACTAAGTAAATACACCATATTCTAAAGAAGGCTCCTGTAAATCTATTAAATCTAGAATTGTATTCTTGAAGGCTTTCTAGAATTATCCAGATGCATTTGTGGATGTCAAACCTGTTTTGTCCTACATCTGAATCAAAAAGCAGAACACGATCCAAATAATTACAATAGGACCCTTGTATCCACAGGATCAGAATTCATAGTTTCACGTATCCACAATTTGCCACAGCTGTATATACAATATACAAGTGTGCCCTCTTGTTGCTTTGTCCAGCCTCTTTGTACTTTGAATATAAGGTTCACTACTATCTGCAGTTTCAGGCATCCACAGGGATCCTACTGTATTGCCATCCCAAGTTTTCTGGATGCACTGCCCTTTCCTGTCTAGTTTTCAGAATACACACTCTGCTCTCACAAGTTTTCTCTAGGCAAACTTCCATTGTCAATAGGCCCAGTTACAATTAGGTTCACTGGTTCCTCTTTACTCACAGAGGCAACAGGAAGCCTATAGAGATGATATTACAAACAGGAACTTTCCCTGGCTGTTTGCTATTCCTGCTGCTTTTATGGACTATGCTGGTCCCCAAGGCAGATCACAATACAAGCTCTCCAAAAGGCAATTAAGTCTAAACAAATAAACATCTAAAACAATGAAACCATGGGTAAAACAGCAGTAAGCAATGAAATAACAAAATCAGCTGTAAAATAAGTAAAAGAGGCAGGGACTCTAGTCTTAAGAAGCCAAGAATCAACCAGCTGTCTGATCATTTCAACTAACCAGACAATTATTGTTGTTTGACTAGAAAGGAATTCTGAAGGTGGTATTGGCTTTCCAATACCTATGGTTACGCAGTGAACTTTAGAGATATTATTACGCAATGCAGCTTCAATGCTGGAACTGAAGCAATAGGTAGATCATACTGAACAACAACGTGACAATAGGGCTGCTATGCTCCATATAGACAGTGTATGCTCTTAGTCTGCAAGGAACACTTATTAAATTCTTTGTTCTTTTCAATTTAGGTTGCCTCAGTAAGAATCCTTTATGAGGAACGCTGAAGCCATACAAGGCCTTTTGACTCCAGGAGACAGAAGTGCTTTCTCACCCCTCTATCTGCTATTTGTGCAAATTATTTCTGTGCAAAATTTGTGTCCTTTCTCCTTGAGAAGCAAAGCACAGGTATACTGTAACAATCTAATTGTTAAAAAAAACACACACAACCTATCCAGTGCATCTAATCCTTGGAAGTCCATAAAACATAGCAACAACTACCACCACTTTGCATCTAAAGAGTTATTGGTATTATTTATGATGCTTAATTAGTGCAAAACATACGAACAGCACGTTCATTTTGTTTTTCTGTCATTAGTGCCACAAAGCACACCACCATCTTATGGAATAAGAAGAATCGTTTGGGATTCTTCATCACATATAGGGAGCAGATGTGCAAATTCACATCCCTATTCCTTGGGCAACAGTCTTTCTGTAGCCCACAGCAGTGCAGAAAAACAACATGAAATTCCTAAGATCAACTTCTGCAAGATTTCAGGAATAAGACAGCAGGTGCTGTGAATAGGGGAACCTAATGGGAGAAATGACAGCAGGATAAATGACACATGTGATTATTGAAGAGAGAATAAAGAAGATGCCTGGGGAGGTCGGACACTTAATTCAGTAGTGGCAGTGAAGAGTGAAATGCATCATGGAGAATATTTGGTACATGGGAGTATCTGAAAATGTTTGATGCTTTAGTGGATCAATAAAATGAAACATAATTTTACAGGATTCTCAAGAGTTTAGGCAAATCAGAGAAGAAGATGATCCAGAATCTACTTATTTGCTTACAGTCATCCTATTGAAGATATAAAGAAACTTTGTATTCTACCTTTTAACATTAAACTATGCCAGCTTGATTCCTCTCCACAGAAGATGTTTTTCTTCTATGCCAATTATGTACAAGATTCTTGACATGGTGTCAATATGGTTGACTGATGCAGGTCCTTGTGGGATTTCTCTGCAAAACTGGAACTGCATGTTTCTGTTTCAGTTGGTGTAGACTAGGAGGCTGTATTCTTCTTCCAGGTAAACAAATTTTCAGTCCACTGACCCTCTGTCAAATGCTACCAATGAGCTGGCCTTAAAGCGCATCACTGGAGGGTGTTAACCCAGCATGCTGAGAACAGATATGCTACATCTACAGAAGCATCTCAGATCTGATTGCAATGTAATGAAGAGCCATTTAAGTCATTACTTCCACATAAATTACTCCATGTTTGTATGTTCCAATCTATAATTGCTGAACATTTTAAGCAGCATGGCTCCTAATCAAGGGGGGAGCATGAATTGGAGAGTGATGGAAGTGGAATAGAGACTATGCTACTCATTCTACTATGGGTTTGGATAACTTATCAGGGTGCTGGGATGCAGTTGTTAAAAAAAAGGGCAAATTGTCATGTGTGTGTTGGGGTGGAGCGTTAATGCTGGATCCAAAATGTCATTTTAAAAATTCTTAAAATGCATATCTGGCCTGGAACTGTCTGGTTTATCTCTCACGACCACGGTAGCATCTCTGTTTTGCAAAATCAGGCACTGGAATTGACTGTGTTAAGTCTAAAGGATGAAAAGTGGTCTATTGGAACCACAGCTCACAAGGTCAAAGCCCCAGTTCTTTCTGATTAGTAGAGACTATGACCGTATCCTAGTTCTCTCTGAGTGTTGATTTAATCCTTACAGTAGCTAAGGGTGAAAAAGGAATGTTTGCATGAACAATATATTGTTACAAGCTATTTCTGTTTTAATGCAAAGTATTTGAGGGTGGTTTGGTGCTAAAAGGGCAATTAAGTGACCTTAACTTTACAAAAGACCTGCTCCTCTTTTGTCGATCTGTATCCAGCTGTCTGCAGTTTTGGAATGTCCTTGTCTGGGGAGCTGGCTGTGGGGACTGTGATGATTAGAGATTGGGATGAACTGCTAAAATGAACCATGTACCACGAATTTCCCCTGGGTTTTCCAGTGAACCATTAATTGTTTCGTTGGTTCATCATTATTGTTTTTAAGACAGCATGTGGTTGTCTAATACAGCTGAGCCTCCCTCCCTTCACCTGCCCTATCTTCCCACTGCTCCCTTTGACTCCCTACCTTGTCCTGCCACTGCTGCTGCCTGCGCCGGAACGGAAGCTAAGCTGCTGGAATGGAAACCATCATTCTGGCAGGCTAGCCTGCTCTCTCTGACTCTGCGCACACCAATCAGCTGCTCTATAGGCCCAATGGAGGGACAGATAAAAAGGGTAAATATTCATCACTTCGTATTTGTTGGGGCCTCCAAAACTGCCAAATACGAAGTGATGAGTATTGCACCAATGAGTTATTTTTTTATTAATATCGTGATTCTTTTTTAAAAAATTCATCCCCTAGTGATGATGAACACCTGCATGTCCAAATTTACTATTAACCTCTGAGGATGTAGGTCTATTTCTTTTTTCCTCTATTCAAAGGCAAATATACCCCACATCAACTGTAAGTCCTTGGCTGCGAGGAGAGCACAGGGGACCTTTCTTGTGCTGAATTAAGTCAATCTTGCCCTGTATCATCAACTCCCACTGGGAATGACTTCCACTGGAACCCAGAGGAATAAGAGTTTAATCCTTCTTCCCAAATTTCTCACAAGCAGCAGTTCAATTGATGCTTATACAGTGATACTTCCAGAGAGGAAGGATCAGCCAACAGGGCAATGTCATTGACGAATTGATGTCTAAATGTATTCAACGTCCTCGCATTCTTCACAAAAGTTCCTTCTGTGTCTGTACCTCATTTCCCACACAGATCTCTGCAACGGCAAAGAAGAACAGGCAACTTTAATCCTATGTCTGTTTACTCTATGCTCCTCAACATGCACAGTTGAAGATGTCCTACTAGCTACCCAAGAGGCTCTAGATGTTGCCCTTCATTGGGTGGAAATTATCTGGTATATTTATTAATTGTATTCTTGTCCTTCTGACACAAAGAAAGGAGACGATTGTGTGTTACTGTATTTCTATAGATAACTTGGAATCTTCTGCATAGAAGACATGTATTCTACTGCCGAGCTATCAGTTGTGCATAAATTGGCCTATAAATATTTTCCATGTTTTTTTTCTCCAGTGTACATCTGTCACTAAGTTTAACACTGGAACTCTTGCAAATCTCTTAACTGTTTATTTTCCTTGCCTATCATTCACCTCAGAAATGCTAATCCATGTGTCAGAAATGCTAATTTGTGTGTGTGTGTGTCTTAAACTCCATTTCCATAGTTACACTGAAAGACACACACACCACACACACACACACACACACACACACACACACACACACAAATAACCCTACAACCACATTCCCTTTACTCTGTATAATAAATAGATGTGTACCTTGGCTCAATGATCTCTGACACTCTCTCCCTAGATGTCGAGCTGGATAAACGCATTGGCAAAGCAGCTACCATGTTCTCTAGACTCACAAAGAGAGTATGGCTTAATAAGAAGCTGACAGCATATACCAAGATCCAGGTCTATAGATCCTGTGTCCTGAACACACTCCTGTACTGCAGTGAGTCCTGGACCCTTTGTGCACGGCAGGAGAGGAAGCTGAACACATTCCGTATGTGTTGCCTTCAATGCATTTTTGGTATCACCTGGCAGGACAAAGTTCCAAATTGAGTAGTCCTAGAACGAGCCGGAATGTTTAGCATGTATACATTGCTGAAACAGCAACATCTATGTTGGCTTGGGCACGTTGTGAGAATGGCTAATGGTCAGATTCCAAAAGATCTCCTGTATGGAGAATTAGTGCAGGGAAATCGCCCCGGAGGGAGACCACAGTTGCGATACAAGGACATCTGCAAGCGGGATCTGAAAGCCTTAGGAATGGATCTCAACAGATGGGAAACCTAGACATCTGAGTGTTCAGCCTGAAGGCAGGTGGTGCAGCATGGCATCTCCCAATTTGAAGAGATCCTTGTCCAGCAGGCCGAGGCAAAGAGGCAGTCCCGAAAGCAGCCAAATCAGGGAGCTGGACAGGGGACGGATTGTATTTGTCTTCAGTATGGAAGGGATTGTCACTCTTGAATTGGCCTTCTCAGCCACACTAGA
Source organism: Pogona vitticeps (assembly GCF_051106095.1). NCBI lineage: Eukaryota > Metazoa > Chordata > Lepidosauria > Squamata > Agamidae > Pogona > Pogona vitticeps. The sequence continues at coordinate 17,102,872 of NC_135787.1, read as the reverse complement.
TGCTATTCCAAGTCCTCCATACAGAGCACATTACCATAGTCACTTGAGACTGAAGGATGCCTAAACTAAACTAAAATAGATGTATAATGAAAGAGGAATTTTGAGGTGTTTCATTTAATTATCTTGGACTCCTTCTCTCTCCAGCTCATTAGCAAGTAAAAGCAATCCAGCCTCCGAAGAGTCCTGAGAGGTTTAAGCCGCCTGCCCAGTAACATTTCTTGACTTTTCTACTTACTGAAGGTAGGTAGAATTTGTAGTGCAAATATGTGCCCCGTGGTGCAGCAGAATATGAAAACCAAGTCAATGGTAATTTTGAGAGGTATTTATTTTTGTTAGAAATGTTTTGACAAAACTGCTTTCTTAGGGAACCAAATCTCTGACAGTAAGCAGAACAAGATAGAAGGGTCTTGCAAAGAATTCCAAAGATCCTTGACCTTTATTGATATGTGACTTTTCTTGAAAAGTCTTGTTTGGACAGCTCACCAGAGAGCTATTTTTCACTTGTCTGTTGTGTCCCAGGGACTTCTGGCTTGAGCAAAAATGTGCCAAAGTAATGCCAGATATGGGTGTATAAGATAGCCCGAGAACAATTCAACCCCAGGACTGAAAAGCCAGAAGGGACCTGACACAAGTCGCTTATTAAAATGAATGGATGTGGTGCAACTCCAGTGCTTGGTGGATCATAACCAATACCTTTGCATAGGGACAGATCTGAATAGACCCGCTGCAGTACAGTTATTAAACATGTACTTAATCCCTTTAATGATAGCAGCTCTCGAGTGTGTAATCATGACCCTCTCCTTTCTTTATGGTAAGTAGCTTGGGAATTGGTATCATTAGAGGGATTAAGTGTTTGTGTACATGTTTACATAATTGTGCTGCAATGGATCTATTTTGATCTCTCCCTATGCCAAAGGGATTGGCTGCAATCCACTATGCATTCTGCTCTGCTGCCTCTGTTCATTTCAAAGGAGTCTTGAGCTGGCTGAGTTTCTATCTTTTTTGCTCTGGAGTGAAATTGCCCTCAGCTGCTTTGTACATCAGTATCTTATCTGATGCTGGCAGGATACGGAGATGTAAAGCAGCTTTCTCAGTCTAGTTATTCACCAATAAGCCTTTTCTGCCTAAGCATGCTACTCCTTTTTTTTTTAACTAAAACAAACCCTTTCCTATTTAAATAACAAATCACTTACTCTGAAATGCCCTATCAAAATGGCACTGCTGCATGATTATGGTAAATAACCATTACAACAAAAATATTAAATGCTCCAAAGGATACTGACAGTTGTTCCTCCACATACCAACATAACAAAGAGGACTGAAAATAAAAATATGCTGGTGATGTACAGTGGAGGATGAGAAGACAAGCTTTAATCCTAGATGCTAGCTTGATGATTTCTGTTTATTATTGGATGGGGATCTGCTTCAGTTATTCAGTATATTCTAGATCACTCCCATATTGAAAGGCCCCAGATTTCTTCTCCTTCCTCATTCCAGGCAACACAGCACCCAAGGAAGAAAGCAAGTTATCCCTCTGCATCATCTAGCCACTTCACAGCCCCTGATCCTACTATCCAACCATTTAACCAACACCTGCAACAAAGGATAGAAATAATTATCTGAGCCGTTGCCACTTTCACATAGGAGGTACTGTTGTCAACTGGACTGCTTTACACCAGTCCTGAGGCTTTGATCGCCACAAGATTTCTTAGCATGCCTGAGGCCCTTCATCATTTGGCCATTTTAAATCTCTAGAATGGTGATTCCCAACCTTGGTGTCTGCAGGGGTTCTTGGACTGAAACTTCCAGAAATCCTGGCCAACATAGCTAGTGGTGAAGGCTTCTCAGAGTTTTAGTCCAAGAACATCTGAGGACCCAAGATTGGGAACCACTGCTCTAGAAGGACATTTGATCTGTCAGAATGTGCTGGTAGAACACACCTATTAATGTTGCACCTTCTGCTGTTAAAGAACTTGTAGGGTTACATGTGGAATTTTTCTTCATACTGTAGATTTCAAAGTTCAGTTTTCTCATAGGAATCACCATCAATTCATTATATCAAGGAAATATTATATTCATTGTGAGATGCACCAGTCCAGGTTTATTTGGTGGGCCTCTTTTCCTCTATTTTCTGTTCCATACACTCTGGATACAAAAGTTTCAACAAAACAGGATTTATTTGAACAGAGAGAGGGGTAATCAACAGAGGTTCAAACAATGTTCAGAGACCTTGGACACAGCGGTAGTCACTGGTGACGGTCTGCACTACTCATTTCTCTACAAGCCTTGGAGTTGGGTAGCCAAAGCTTCCCTGAGGTTGGCCTCAGGTTTTTGCCCCTTCCTTGGGTGACTTTTCTTCTCATCCCAGTACAGAGGGTGGTAGAGGCACTGGGAGTTTTCATGTTTCTCCCTCTCTCCTTCTGGGACACTTAGTTTTACCAAGCTGATTCACCAGAGTTGTTCTTTATATATGTAATCCCACTTCCTGGGCAGTTCAAGGCCCTTCTCAGGAGAATCCTTGGCCCAACATATCCCTAAGCCATCCTCCTAAGCCCCTTCTTTGGGGCCCTCCTCCTAAGCCCCTTCTTTGGGGCCCTCCTCCTAAGCCCCTTCTTTGGGGCCCTCCTCCTTTGCCCCTTCTGAGATAGAAGTCACTTCCTTTTTGTTCTCAGTTTGATAGTCCTACTCTTTGCAGGTTTTCTCTGCCTGGAGGACTGCCTCGCCTTGTGGCAGTGCTGCCTTTATAACCCCTATCCTTCAGGAGCAAATCAATAGCTTCTTCCCCTCTAGGGTACCTCTCCTCCCCTGAGGTTTCCAAAGCCTCCCCCAGGGGTGAAAGCTCACTCTGGGAACCATTGTCCTAGGACTGGGACCTCTTTTCTCTTTCCTGAGCTGCCAGTTCAGCCTCCGGGGCTCCCAATCCATCTGTTGGTGCTGGTGACAAGTAAGACCACTTTTTAGGCTTAGGATAGGAGGAGTGTGACAGCCTGCCAACAGGGGCACCCTTGCCACTGTCGCAACATTCTGATTAAAATTAAAACTGACTGTCTTCCTATGAAAATGGAGATTTGGATCCTCAGTAATGAAAGGTCAGCATTCATGTTTCCAGTAAAAAGAGATTCAAAAAATGTCAAGGCAAACAGGGAGACATCTGAACAAGCTATGGATACATTTTTTAAAGCACCTTTTGCTGTTAGCAATTGTATTCTGCACTAGTGCCATTGTTAAACATGTGTCCCTCAGAAAAGCCAAAGCAAGCCAGAGGCATTTCTTCAGAATGCCTAGCTGCCACAAGCTCATGTGGAGCAATAAGAACTGGTGACAGGTCGTAGTGCAGAAGGTAAAGAGACAATGGCTAATCTGTTAGTGAGGATGGAAGGAAATGAAGATATACTACAGAATGAAAAGGGGCTGCTGATTGGCTTTCCTTAGCAATGCAGAGGTCTTAGTGGCAGGTAGAGAAGAGGTCACCTAGGAACTAGACACTACTGGTACAGGATAAATGATGCATTCACTGAGAGATAAAATGCGCCATTCCTGAAGTTTGCTTCACTGTGCAAACAGATAAAGGAACACCATGAAAAGCAAGCTCATGAAGGACCAGAGGGGTGGGTGAAGAAAAAAAATGAACTTTCATCTTGAAAGTAGTATGCAAGATCAAAGCCCAGTTGGGCTCCTGAAATCCCACAGAAGTCAATGGTGTTTGAACAGCCCAACAACGCTGCACTGCAGCCTTGGAGAACAACAGCGGAGGAGAATATACAGGTCCAACACCAAAGAGCTGCTCGACTACTACCATCCACATGTTTTGGTCTCGTATTTTTCAAAGAGCAGCAACCATGCCCTTCTGCTCCATGACAATCCCTCTTCTTCACAGTTTAGCAGTCTGAAAAGCAATTTGTAAGAAATCTGTGGGTGGTCACTAGTACAATAAGTGGGTTTCTTTAAAGAAGAACCTATTTGGATTTCAGTGCAGGACTTAATATCTCCACATGATTAGGGTTTTAATGTCTCACTCCCAAGACAGCATAGTCAGTGCTGAGGGATAGTGTGACTCATAGCTGAAGACATCTGGAGTACCAGAGATTGCCTGAAAGATGAGAATATAGAATGTTCGACCAGTGGGGAGGTGGAAGTTAAAAGCAAATCTATTTCCTATGATATTTATTACTTATATGCGCATCCCGCACGCTGCCTGTAAACCACGATAGTGTGCATAGCTTTCTTCCTCCTTAACTGATCCTCAGACCAAGCCTGTAACCTGGGTCAGGCTGTGAGAGTATTTAGTCAAAGACTACCATGTGCCTTCCAGCATCTCATGAGGATTAAAACCTACACCTCTGAAGTCCCAGTCTGACATTCTAACCATATTGTTATACTAACTCTGGTAATTTTGAATCAAAAGTCAAGAACAAGCTGAGAGGGAACAAGCTGTGAGTTGGAACCGCGATGAACTAGGCTAATGAACCAAAAGTATAATGTACCCAGTCTGGCGTACTTAGAATTCTGTCTTGTTGTGAAGGAGTAGGACCGAGTGTGCTGTCCTCAGAAGAAGAAAGCCCGAAAGAAGAGAGTGGTTGTGCAGAAGGGATTTTAGTGGAAATAGAATGTGAGGAAGAGCCACAAAGGAGACCGATGGAAGTATGCCTGGTTGATGAGGGAGGAGCCGAACTGGACCTGATCATGTGGGAGGAGGTGAAAGGGGAAGGATCAAATGCGTGGGAGTTCAGTTGGCTAGGGGAAGGCGAGCTGGGCAGATACACGAATAGGGGGGTGCAGACTGACTGGCTAACAGACGTCAGGAGCCAGGCAGACTTGGCTCAAGGCTTTCCAAATATAAAGAAAGAAGGAGGACTGTCGCCGGAGCCTTCTTTACCCAGCGGACGCGGTAGGGCATATGAGCCCTTAGAATGGAGAGTCTCGGTTTTCCTGGTGGGCTACCCTGGTGGGGGCCGGAGAGTTATCCGCCCGGGCCCAGAATTCCAACAGAAGCCTCCAGAGGGGGATTGGGCCCGCCATCCCTGTTGTGGGACCATATGTGCTGTGCGGAGTACGCCCCTAAGACCGTTGACGGACCGCGAACGATTCGGCCCGGCCCCTTGGTAGGGGAAGAGACAAACCCACCAGTTGTAAGACCAAAAAGATATACCCTGTTAACGGACGAAGTGTTGAAAGATCCGTTTGATCCGGTGGAGTTGAGTGTGCATGCAAATAAAGTTGTTGTTTCACAAGAAATGGATTCGCCTCCGCACCTTTTTCCCGCCTTTACTATACAACCCCACCCCCCCAGCCAAAGACGAACCTTGTCACACTTGTGAAGAGCAATTTTCATCCTGGGTAGATAAAGTCATTGGAGGGCACAGGAAGCAGCTTCTAGGTCCTCATAGTGAACCTCTTGCCACCCCCCTCCCCATAGGATAGAATTGTGCCTCAAAAGCCTCCAGGGTGTATGATTCTTCTATAAAACAAGGTATCGGGACTAACATTCCAGTTGCTTCCAACTTTGCTAGAAGAAGCAGGTGTGACCCATGTTGGACGTGGAGGGCTGAGATAAAAAAATCAGCTGTCCACGGTTATCTATTCATGCTCTTCCGCCTTGAAAAGTTAACTCTAAAACTATCCTGTTTCCCTGAAAATAAGACCTAATCTGAAAATAAGCCCTAGTAGGATTTTGCAGGATGCTTGTAATATAAGCCCTTCCCCCCAAAATAAACCCCAGTTAATTGAAAGCCCGCCTTCCACCACTGCGCAGCAACCCGAAGAAGATGACATGACTGTATTTGAATAAATGTAGATTGTTGTACATGGGGGAAAAACATTCTCTGAAAATAAGCCCTAATGCATTTTTGGAGCAAAAATTAATATAAGACCCTGTCTTATTTTCAGGGCAACATGGCAGGACCATGGTTATAAGCCCACCGAGTACTTATGCAATTTTTGGAAATGAGAGAGTTGAGAGACGCAGAAAGGAAAGAGTGTCCTTAAAAGAACTGGGAAATGGGAAGGGGTTTCCTTAAAAATCATAACCATGGAAACACTTTCTCATTTCTCAAAAATTAACTAAACTAGTTACCTTTAGTTACCTGTAAAAAAAAATTCTGGATGCTTGAAGTTTCTAGGCTAAGATATGATGCACACAGACCTTCCACCACCCTCTCTTTGCCTCAGTACTCACAACACAGCGTGAGGTAGGAACACCAGCCAGAACTTGAACTGTGTTATGCTCTTCTCCACCATTTACCAAGTCTACTTCCCTTAATGATAAAATTAAGTGAAATGTTAATGTTACATCAAAAAGGAATGATGTTATCCCTTTTTAAATTACAGTCTAGTCTAATAACTCTGGCAACTTCCAACCAGCAGTCACTAATCTCCCAGTCTAACTTACTTCACAGAATTTGTGGAAGATAAAGTGGTCTGGGGAATGGTAAGATGAATTATATGCATTATCTGGAGGAAGGGTGATATAGGTAATATAAAGGATGGTCTCATGCTCTATATAATATTCTTAAGCACTGACATGGAAAACAGTGGTGAAGAGATGAGCTGTTTCCTTTAAAGACTGGCTGCCCATGCACTGCAAATTAAGCATAACTGCCAAGCTTACACAGTGCAATCAAACACTACAGTCTTTCTGTTGCAGTTAGTTAATTTAATAGCCATGCCATTGAAAAACACAACCAATATGCTCCAGAGGTTGCAAGCTGGCAGCCTCTTTCACTGCTTGGTCTAGACTTTTGAAAACCCATTCTGTGGCCCAGAACAAATTCCTACTATTAAATTCCCTGATCTTGGACAAAAATTTCTGAATGACCTGGCAACACATCATTTTCTAAAATGGGTTGAGAAATGGCAGAATCTTTTGCCATGCAGAGTTCGGTACAAAGCCTATATTTTCAGAAATGTGGTATTTAAAGGGCAAGGGGAGTTACGGATCACCAAAGAGGAGCACAAAGAAGGACACTGATTTGCAAAGAACTGAGTATGTTAATTTATATGAACAAATTTTATTATTAATTATTTATTTAAAAAATTTAAACTCTGCCTTTATATTTAAAAAAAAACAACCAAGGTGGCTTGCACAATTAAAAGGCAACATAAAATCTAACAACAAGAAGTCTACAAATACTAAAAAGGATTAAGCAGCATACAAAAAAGGCAAGCAACACCAAAACAGATTCAAAGTAATAAGGTACATCAATCCATTTAAAAAATACTTACAGTGGTGCCTAGCATTACGACGTTAATTTGTTCCAGCGAAATCGCTGTAGAACAAAAATGTTGCAATGCGAAAATAAAAAGCCCATCGAAATGCATTAAAACCCATTTAATGTGTTCCAATGGGCTGGAAACTCACCGTCCAGTGAAGATCCTCTATAGGGTGGCCATTTTCAGTGCCTGTGCAGCAAGGAATCCGTCCCAGAAAACAGCGGGCAGCCATTTTATTTACCCGGTGGCCATTTTGAAACCGCCAATCAGTTGGAGGAAAATCATCGTTTTGCGAAGAATCGGTTCCCAAAGCAGAGAACCGATCATCGCAAAATGAAAAAACCCAATTCAGATCATCGTTTTGCACCACTGTACTCAGGCAGCCAGTCATTCAGCAATTAAAGAGAAAGGTCCTCCCCTGCTTGTGGAAGGACAGCAAAGATGGAGCCAGCATGTTCTCTTGTGGGAGAGCATTCTAAAGTGTGAGAACACCAACAGAGAAGGCTCTCTCCCATGTATTAGAACTGTGAAATATAGTTTAAAAAGAATTATTCTACATCCCACTTAAGTGGGTACTTACTGAGCCTGACACACGCACTGGAAAGGAATAATTATGAGATCCCTGATCAACATTCTCGTGGTTCTTTCTTTAAATGGGACTTGGACCAGACAATGTGTCGATGAGAGGACATCTTTAAAAGAGATTGTCATCTGGCAGCCCTTCCAATGAAGGACCATCTTCCCTTAAAGAAGACAGGTGGCAACCATAATAGCTAGGACTGCCTAGGGTTGCCAGATGTCAGGCAAAAGGTCTTCCTTTTTAGCCTAATGTCCTCTGTCAGGCAGGCAAAAGTAAAAACCTTAAAAACATCAGGCGTTTGTATATTTTATGTTATAATTTTAGATGGGAGTCTTTCCCTGCCCCCTGTTACCTGCCGCTGGCACTGGAGTGCAACTCTCACCCCCTCCCATTGCCACCATGGCTGCTCGGTGAACTGCCATGACCGCCCAGCCCACATGGAGCCCTGAAAGGCAGCGTGAGTGGAGCGCCACCCGGCGAGGCAGGCAGGAGCAAGCAGCGCCCGAGCGCACCGATGGGAAAGCGAGCGCTCAGACTGTGTGTGTCCAAAGTCCATTTTGGGGACTCCAACTCCCACACTCCCCAGCCTAGAACCTACGACCCTCAAGAGAGGGGAGTCTGCCTCATTCGGTTCTGCCCAGCACTGCTTTCCCCCTGCCTGCAGCAGAGTCTTGTTTGAGCATCCAGATTAGCAAGGTTGCCTCTGAGCCTGTGTAGGGTGTGAGAGGCTGGGGGATCCAGCAGCCAGGCCGGAGTGGGTTTGGGTACAATTGGCTGTTTAAATAATGTTTTTTTGGTTGTTTTTTTTTTTTAAAAGCCTCCATTGAATTTATTTTTAACATGACTGTTTCTTGGTCGGTTCACTAAGATACATTTATTGGCAGCTATTGTAATAAAGTTGTATTGATTGAGGGTTTAATCCGGAACAATTCAAATGTAACATTCAATATGTCCTCCTCTGTCCTCTTTTTTTGTCTTTCTATGTCCTCTTTTTGGTACCCATGTATCTGGCAACCCTAGGTCTGCCATACATATAAGGCTTAACTGTTAAACTCTCTGAGTAGCACATAGTTCATTTGTCACTGTGTTAACTGTCTGTGTGCACCTAATGTGCTATCAAGTTGCATCTGATTTATGGTGACCCTAATCAGATTTTCAATTTATATGAAATATTTAAAGAGTGGTTTTCCAAGCCCCACCCCGCCACCTCCATGAGCTTCCATGGCTGAGAGGGACCTTGAACCAAGGCCTCTTGAGTCCTGCTCCCTCACTCTATCCACTACACCTCACTGATTCTTAAATCAATTATCACCTTTTATTAAAGTCAACCCATTGCCCACAACGTCTCTCAATTTCAGTGAGTTCCCTCTCGTTGGGGTTAACCCCACTGTTTTACTTAGCACCTAAAAGTTTTAGAAAGTAGACAGCAAACAGATTGCACATAAGGACACACGCATAAGGGAAAGAAGGAGAGGAGATTCAAAAGATGAAGCCAAAACCATTTTTTCCAGGCCTCCTCAGATACATTCTCCCACATTGAACCTTTTTGGACCACAGCCACTTCAATCCAAAACTGAAACAACTACAGTGGTGCCTCGCTTAACGAGCGCACCGTTTAACGAAGAATCCGTATAGCGATCCCTTTTTGGGGATCGCTATATGGATCAGCCCCAATCGCCGCACTCACTTTGCGACGATTGGGGCGTCCGGCGGCCATTTTGGAGCCGCCGAACAGCTGATCGGCGGCTCCAAAATGGCCGCGGATGGCCCGAAATGCCCCCCTGCAGCGTTTTTGCGACCTCCGTAAGCAAGGGGAGGGCGCGAAAACACTGATAGGGGCCATTTCGGGTCATCCGGCGGCCATTTTGGAGCCGCCGATCAGCTGATCGGCGGCTCCAAAATGGCCGCCGGACGCGAAAACATCGCTGGAGGGGTAAGTTTCAAAGCTTATTGGAACGCATTAAACTAAGTTTAATGCGTTCCAATAGGCTTTCCTTACCCGCACAGCGATGTTTTCGTATAGCGAAGGTTAATCCGGAACGGATTAACCTCGCTATACGGGGCACCACTGTAGTGTTTTTTTGGACCCAAATTCCCAGAATTATTGAAAAAACTTGGGCAGCAGGCACATTAATTGGGGGGTTTTCTGGGAATTGTAAACCCCATAAGATAACTTTTCAAGGTTCTGAAGTCTTTTAAGAGGGGTGCATTATATTCACACATAAGGCTTAAATTGGAGTTTTTGTATGACCAAAGTGAATCATAAGTGATTCTCCTGTTAATCCTGCCTATATGTGCAAGGGGAGTGGGGGGGGATGAATGGGTAGCAAAACAAACTAACCAGTCATCAGCAACAACACAGCTGCACAATCAATCTCCTCAGGATGAAATAAGAAAGGAAGGACTAATCCTCCACTGGAAAGCTTTAGGCCAGCGAGTTAATGAGGAAAAGCAAGGCATAAACAACCACCATGTATATTAAGGAAAGCAGTTATTTTTAAAATAGTCATGCACTTTGCATAGAGGAAGTTATACTTCATGTTACACAAGCAGGCGTGGTAATGTAATCAAAATCATGCACAGGCACAAACTCAAGACATGATTAGCCCTGTTTAAAACAAAAAAAAAGACACCAACTTCTTTGCTTATAATAAGTAAAACAAGTCATTGCTATTTGTCATTCTAACCTTTGCTGTTCTGATTGTTCTTCTGTTCAAAAGCAGCTATAAAACAAAGTAATTCTATCATTATCCTCTAATCTATCATTTGCAAATAGAACTCTGCCAGTATTCATATTGTTCCGGGAAGCAGAAACACTTCTCTTTGTTCCCTGTGATTTATTTCATTCACTCCTCCCGATGTTTCACTGCTCTGCTAATCAGCTCCAGCAAGGTAGAAAGGCTCCAAACACCTGCAGTGATCCAGCAGGAAAGGGAGGTGGGGGGAGAGAAAGGCCCAGACCACCTGGTGAGAGGCAGGCAAAGAACTGCACGCTTCCCAGCTAGCAGAAGTCTCATTTTAAATCTCTCAGGTGTTACCTCGAATGAGTCTGACAAAGTACAAGATTAGTTTGCCAAGCACAGAAGTACGATCTGGAAACCAGGAAGTTTAAGCGTTGTTCTATCTTTATTCATGTAGACTGCCCAGATAGCAGGCACTCTGATCTAAGAGCATCTTTCTTATCTCTTGACATTTCATCTCTTGGCGCCTCAGGGCCAGTTCTTACAGTTAGTTTCCCTTCCATGCGAGGAATCATGGCTTGTCCTCCTGAGTCACTTCTATGACAGTGATGGCGTAGACAAATAGATATATAAGTTGGGCTGCACTCCAGCATGGCTGGAAGTGATTTGTGCACTTACACAGTTTGCTGAGGTTCCCTCAAAATCAAAATTGCTGTAGCTACACCTTTCCTCTACATCCAGTGATGCCTTCTTGTAGAATCTTAGAATCAAAGAATAATGGAGTTAGAAGGGGCCTCTAAGGCCAACATGAATTTGACCCAACTCCGGGAAGCAGTGGGAGACAGGAGGGCCTGGCGTGCTCTGGTCCATGGGGTCATGAAGAGTCGGACACGACTTAACGACTAAACAACAACATAAGGCCATGGAGTCCATCCTCTGTTCAGTACAGGAATCTAAATCAAAGGAGAACTGACAGATGGTTCTCCAATTTTCTCATGAATACCTACGGCATTAGAGCATTATAAACAGTGACATATTCGTGTACTGTAAAACTATATAACAACTGTAGAATACAAATTTGCTTTTTCCATCCCATGGCAGATCCTCATAGCATCAAAATTAAAGCTGCAAATATTTGCTCATCTTTTCTATTAACACAAGGATGAGGAACTGCAGCGTGCTCGTTGGTGACAGTGATTTGCAATTTCTTCTTCCCTTGGCTAGAATCATGTTATGATTAAAAGACATAGATTAAATGAGCCTACTGTAACTATGATTTACTTTAGCATAGCTACAGTACTCTTGTTTGAACCAACAGAATGTAACATGCAACAATGGGCTCAAGTTACAGGAAGTCAGATTTTGGTTGAATATCAGGAAAAACTTCCTAACTGTTCGAGGAATACAGCAATGGAACCAATTACTTTGAGGGGTGGTGAGTGTTCCAACACTGTAGGCATTCAAGAGAAATTTAGACAACCACCTGGCAGATATCCTTTGATTTGTATTCCTACATTGACCAAGGACTTGATGGCCTTATAGGCCCCTTCCAACTCCATTATTCTATAATTCTATGATTCTATGTATGGAGGGGATGACTCATCAAATCCTCCCATTAATTCAGTATGTCTACTCTAGTGCTAAGGAACAGGATTTGTTTTTGTTTTTGTTTTGTTTTGTTTATGAAGAGGTTTTTGAACATTGGGAAATATTTACGAAAATATGATGTCTACTTATTCTGCATGCTGGGGCTTCAGAATGGGGTACACAAAAATTCTAACATGTATCTGTATGAAAAAGCATTAAATCATCATGCTCCCCCTTCTTCTATAAGAGGGATGAGCAAAGTGTGTCCTTGGGGCCACATGTGCCCCCCCCAGATCATTTTTTCGGGTCTCATCTCCATTGCAGCCCTCTTTATTTCTGACAAAAATAATGTATTGCAGCTATTGAGAACCTCCGTGAGTGATGATTGATCATTTAAATAGGCCACATTGCTGCCTATGCATAACACCCTAAAATAAATTTTAAAACCTAGAAGAAAATTTGCAAGCCCTTCAGGTTTCATTTTTATAGGTTTTTCCTCCTTTCCTCTCCCCTCCCCTGTCAAAGCTGGGTGATCTCTGCTGTATCTAGAAGATCCTGATGAAGAAAATGGGCCCTGGGTTCGTAAAAATTATCTATCCCAAATGGTAAGAGGTTAAAAAATGGTACTATAAGAATTACAGGCCTTCTTGCAGGTCCCCCCGCCAAATCTGTGCTGGAAGATATTAGGTTTGACTGTTAGATGACCATAGATGAAGGAGCTGTAAGGTCAAATGGTATGGGTGAACAGCAGCAACTTTTAGTTATTTCTGTTTTACCTATCCACAGTGCTAAGAATATATATTTAAAAAACAGCTCTGGCACTGTTTCTGAATGAAGCACATGTATAATCCAAGATTCAGAGCCAAAGTGATGAATAATTTACAACACAAGAAAGATATATTGAGAGCACGTGACAAAATTAGGTTTTAATTAGTTATAATGAGAAAAGATGACACGTAATTTTGTGCCAGAGCTGGTCAATTTACAAAAAATTAAATTTGACAGACTCATTTCCAATCAAATTTCATTCTTCCTGTTATTCACAGAGAGAATGCCCCTCAGCCCACACAAAAGTATCAAAACTGAACTTTTACTCTGTTCTACTGGAGATGTTGACTGAAGTTATAACACTTGCATATTCTTTTGCAAGGACTAAATATATATAAATGGCAATGTTGTTATATGCAAAAAAGGCATGAGAGACATTAAAAATGCAAAATTTTCAGTTAATATCCATAAAGGCTGATTTCTTGTACATCCACTCAGATTAACTATAACAAAATTAACATGGTGAAAATTCAAATATAGTGCTGATAGCTTTCTGATTTTATCTTAAGTCAATTCACCAGTGTATTAGGACCTCTTAGCTATGTTTCTCTGTCTGCCCTGAGCACGTTAATTCTCCTCACCTTCACTCAAGCTAGAGCAGTGCAAGTTCTCAGCAATATCCTAGGACACCTCTTGCATAATGTCTGACTCTGAGAAGGACCAGCCTTCTGCATAATGTCTGACTCATCTCAGGACCAGCCTAGCTAGTCTCCTAAAGAGTTGCACCTACTACTTCTGTTGACCAATATAGCTGTTCAGAGTGTCTAGCCAACCTGAGGCATGCTCTGAGACGGTCATCAGAGCAAGCCAGGGGTTATTGTTAGCAGTCATTTGCCTTCTGTATTGCTCTGAGGACCCAGGATGGGGGAGGGCTCAGAGCTGTTGTAGACAGTTCAATGGCCAGTGCAGTGGTTTGTTTGATTCCAGGTAGCTCCATTTACTGATCTAGCCAGTAAATCTAGATCACACCCGATCTAGCCAGGAGGGGCGACTGAGGAGCCTAACGCCGAGGGAGGCCCGGAAAGAAAAAAACAAGACACCGGGCCTTCTCGGCAGTGGCTCCCAGTCTCTGGAACAAACTCCCCCCCCCCCCAAGATCTCTTTGGCTCCTTTGCTAGGCATTTTTAAAAACCAACTCAAGACCTGGTTATATAGATAGGCCTTCCCTCTGGGCATTACTTAACTTACCTCTTCCCTTCCTCTGTTTTTAACTATTATCTATTGTGTAAATGTTGCAAATTGTCATTATATATTAATTGTTTTTACTCTGTGTTTTGTGAGCCGCCCAGAGTAGACTATGTCTAAATAAGTTTAATTAATTAATTAATTAATTAATTAATTAATTAATTAATTAATTAATTAATTAATTACTGGTCTCCTACGGTGACTTTTTGTATTGGGGCCATGATTGTCCAGGAACCACAAAAAAGAATGAGCACAACGGCATTTGTCAAGGTGAGCAGCAGGTACAGAGGGGTTCCCGAGGACTCCCTTTCCATTGCTGTGTTGATCCAATGCCATGTCCTTGGAGGAGTTCTTCAAGGTGGGGGATGGGGTGGGAACAATTTGCCACCCATCCTGCTCTACAAGTTGAAATCTCTCTCAGCCCTCATGACAGAGCTGACTATAGCCCTAGCTTTATGCCTCTTTTTAGATTAGATAATAGCTTTTTAGAGATTTTTTAGGATTTTTAGTGTTTTTGTATTTGAAGAGAATTATTGCTTCATTTCTGTTTTGTATCAAGCCTTGACAATGGTAATATGCTTGCTTATACATTAAACTGACTTTATTTTGTAAATCTTTATATCTTTTTTTAATAAAATAATAATTATAAAAATCAATCGGCCTCTTGAACAGTATAGCTGTCTTAGTATTACCCTGAGGGGGAAAATTGGCCACATTTAAGCTACTGAGTCCTATCCTGTTGAGCACAGTGAGTCTAAAGACTACATAGCTCATGTGTTTTTCTTTTTTGGAATTTTCTAAGGTTGCTGAAGTATCTTTTTAGGGCAGACTTGTAAGCAGAAGTTTGGGGGCAGCCCTTGGCTGAGGTTATCAGGACTCGGCCCAGCTTAATGAGGGAGCACAGGCTTCTAATTACTGTCTGTCCAAATGGTCAAGCATCTCTTAGGAGAGCTGATCGACCACATCCCTTACATGATGGAAGCCCTGTGTTGTTGAAAATACAAAAGGGTATTTTTCTATGAGAGCCAACTGCTAGTATTCTTTATTAAAAGCTGGTAATTAGGACTGGCTTTAATTTCATTTCTTATAGAATGCTGCCATAATAGTCATCGTGTCATCATCAATAGCGACGGAGGCTTACAGATTTGTGGCATTGGACTACAGCTCCAAAAATTCAAATACACACGTTTCATAATAACAACAATCATATTTATATATTTGTGTTCATTTATAATGGGTCTCAGGCAGTGTACATAACAGTCTGAAGAAATGAGCACAGGTGATGTGATGTTTCTAGAAAAGTGTAATGTCTTATTGAGGAAACAACCCATAAGCATGCATACTTGTTTAATTCTTTTAAAGTATTTGTATAACTGCTCTTTTTAGTTTGTACATATTGTATTTTTAAAGAGGTGAGATGCCTTGGGTTCTTTTTAAGGAGAAAGGTGGAATAAGCAAGCAAGCAAGCAAGCATAGCTACTAATTTGTATTAATTTTATTTATTATTGGATTTACCGTATTTTTCGCACCATAGGACGCACTTTCCCCCCACAAAACGTGGGGTGGAAAGTCTGTGCGTCTTATGGAGCGAAGAAAACAGATTATATTTTCCTGTTTTCTTCTCCTTAAAAATTGGTGCGTCTTATGGAAAGGTGCGTCTTATGGAGCGAAAAATACGGTATATCCTGCCCTTATCAATGTGACAAACCCAGACCTACTGGGATCTGTCACACAGTTACACTAAGCTGCCACCAACCATTCCCTTTAAGAAGTCACACAGACCAGGGATGGATTTTTAAACAATAAAAAGAATAAGGTTTATTTTAAATACACACAGGGAAAAATAAACAATCAGGTAAATAAATAAAGTAACGTGGCTTATTCTCACTCATACATACACACAGTTTGGTTCACACAGAACCCTTAACTTAAAGCACAGACCCTGAACCTATCAGTTCTGGCTAACCAACAGACACCTGAACCTATCAGGTTGGTACTCTGACACACAGTAGTACCCTGTCTGACACACAGACTCCCACAACAGCTTCTTCTTCCCAGCTGCTGCTTCGTCACAACCCAGTGTCTCTCAGCATCTCTCTCTCACCACACACGCTCCACATATTTATACAGTACAGCCCCTCCTCCTGATGTCCCGCCTTCCACTCCCCATAGGATGGAACTTTCCCTCCAAACCCATGACAGACAGGTAACATCAGTGCTGTATGTAACACCTCCCCTCTTTATAAGTTGTTTTGTAGGGGGAAAGCTAACGTGCTTTTCACCAAAAAAACAACCTGTATAAAATACACAAAACAGTTATACATACCATATTATACTTACTTAACCTTACACTCTAAGTTAACCATAACAAATAGGCATTTAAACATTTACCATATACATTACATCAATTTACCTTTATTCATACAAACCAATTCAAAACAGGTACATTTTACTTTTTGTCATCATTATATACATATAGTCCATGTTTCTTTCGCCGTCTTCATTCCTCAGGTCTTCTTGATAAGGCGTCAGCAACACAGTTCACTGACCCTCTGACCACCTTCACTTCAAAGTCATAGTCTTGCAAGTTTAAAGCCCACCTCATAAGTTTGCTATTGTGGGTTTTCATTGTCTTTAACCATTGCAATGGTGAATGGTCAGTACACAGAACAAAATGTCTTCCCCAGATGTAAGGCTTGGCCTTCTGGATCGCGTAGACTATGGCCAAACACTCCTTCTCCACGGTTGCCAAATGTCTCTCACCTTTTTGAAGTTTCCTACTCAGGTAGGACACCGGATGCTGGTCACCATTCTCATCCTCCTGGCACAGAACTGCTCCTACCCCGCTGTTAGACGCATCGGTGTAGATGATGAACTCCCGGTCGAAGTCTGGAGCACGCAGGACAGGATAGTTGATTAACGCCTCCTTACAGTCGCTGGTCCACGGGATGCGGTCATCAGCCGTCTTCCTCGTCAGATCGGTCAGCGGAGCCGCAATCTCGCTAAACCTCGGGATGAACTTTCTGTAGTAGCCCACCAACCCAAGAAATGATTTGATTTTTTTCTTGGTGTTGGGTCTGGGCCAATCACGAACAGCTTCTATTTTGGCCTCCAGGGGTTTTATCATTCCTCCCCCTACCATGTGACCCAAGTATTTTATTTCTGGGCTACCCAGCTGACACTTGCTGGCCTTTACTGTTAGCCCTGCTGCACTTAACCTCTGCAGCACTAACTCCAGGTGTATCAGGTGATCTTCCCAGGTATTACTGAAGATCCCTATGTCGTCAATGTAGGCCACTGTAAAGTCATTGAGCCCTGCCAAGGTCTGGTCCATCAGCCTTTGGAATGTGGCTGGTGCATTTCTGAGACCAAAGCTCAGGACTCGAAACTCATAGAGACCAAAAGGGCTGCAAAAGGCAGTCTTTTCTTGATCCCTGGGATCAATTCTTAATTGCCAATATCCCTTTACCAGGTCCAATGATGAGATGAACCGACAACCCCCTATGGTTTCAATCAGGTTGTCTAGCCTGGGCATTGGGTAGGCATCAGGAGTGGTTACACGGTTTAATTTCCTGTAATCAACACAAAACCTAATGCTCCCATCAGGCTTGTCCACAAGGACTATCGGAGAGGACCAAGGACTAGAAGAGGGGACGATTATGTTCTCCCTCAGCATTTCGTCCAGCTCCTTCCGCACCTTGTCCCTGTAGGGTCCCGTTACTCGGTATGGGGATACTGCCTGCGGGGGTGCATCCCCTGTGTGGATCCGATGCATCACTCCCTTCACTATCCCCGGCTTGTTGGAAAACACCTGTTGATATTTACTAAGCAGCATTTTTAGTTCTTGCTGCTGATCTTGGGTGAGTGCAGGACTGATCTTTACCTCCTCTGGGTTGTATTTTACTTCCCCTCTACCCTCCCAGAAGGGTAATTCAGCTTCCTCACTCTCAGCTGCTTTTATCGCGAATAAAACCCTCTGTTCCCCTCTGTAGTAGGGTTTTAGGGCATTCACATGAACCACCCTCCTTGCTTGGTTCTCCTCCTGCTCTATTAGGTAGTTCAGGTCTGACATCTTGGAAATGACCCTATATGGTCCTGCCCATTTGAGCTGCAGTTTATTCTCTCTGCAGGGCCTAAGCCAAAGCACTTCCTCCCCTGGGTCAAAGTGCCTCTCTCTAGCTTTGTGGTCATACCATGTTTTCTGTCTGACCTTCTGAGCTTGCAGGTTTTCTGCTGCCAGCTCTAGATTTCTCCTTAGGTCATTCATCAAGGTGTCTATGTATGTCACAACGTCTAGTGGGTCATCCTGGGTGATCTGCTCCCAATCTTGCTTGATCAAATCAAGGGGCCCTTTCACCCCTAAGTGTGCAGCAGACATGTCAGAGTGACCCCTTTGTAAGATCATGGGGCGATACTTTTCAGGTACCACCAGCTGACTTCTGATCCCATCTCCCCCTTTTGAGACATTCCTCAGGGTCTCTCTATATAAAATCCCCTTTTGCTCCAGAAATCTCACTGGGGTTTCAGGTGTTAGCTGGGCGTCAGTCACCTGTTCAAAACACTTTTGGAGAGTGGCGTCTGCCTTTTGCTCCTGTCCAAATCTGCTGTCTGTGGTTAAGGTTTCCACCACAGCTTCTGAACTCCCCTCTGCTTCCGTCTCTGGCTCATCATTACCCCCCTGAACTGTCCCCGTGGTGGCTTGTGAACGTGTAATCACTAGCACCCTTTTCACATGTTCAGCCAGGTCATTTCCCACGAGCACGGCTGCTGGCAGAGTCGATGAAATCGCTAGCCTCCAAACTCCCCTCCAGCCTTGAAAGTTGACAGGTACCTCTGCTACTGGCAGAGAGATTACCTGCCCCTCAATCCCTGCCACCTTCATGCTCTCATTTGGGATTATAAACTCCCTAGGGATGATATCTGGATGGCACAGGGTTACCTGGGAACAAGTGTCCCGCAGCCCCCTATACTGACGGTCAAGTATTCCTACGTCCACCCCTGCTGTCTCAAACAACTGAGAATCTGTTTTTATCAGCAAGCAGCGCTTTACCTCCACAAGAGGACCATTTTCCTCAGCCTGATCAGCAGCGGTAGCTGTTCCAGACTGAGTAGCCATGGCAACAGGCTCCCTCAGTGAGACTGAGCCTTGCTCTTTCTGGACACAGAACACAGCTTTTGGCTTGGTTCCACTAGACTCCTGAGGCACCATTCCTTTTAGCTGCTTTAATTTCTCACACTCTGAGATTAGATGACCCTTTCCCTGACAGAAATAACATTTTCTGGTGTATTTTGATTCTCTCTCATCTTGTTTTGGTTTTCCCTCCAAAACCTGAGGTCTTAGTTTCATGTCTGAGGGCTTCCCTTCACCATGGGCCCCTCCCCCTTGCTGGCTTTTCCCTGGTCCCTGAGAGTACTTGCTGTAGGTTTCTTTGGGTTTACCTACAGATTTCCCCTCACCCAAGGGCTTTCTTATTTGGGAAATAAAATCTGCGATCTCTGAGGCTTCTGCCACAGACCTCGGTTTCCTTTCCCTCACCTGGAATTTCAATTCCCCATGCAGGACTGAATAGAACTGCTCCAGCGCTATCAAATCTTTAAGCTGCTCATAGGTCTCTGTTCCCTCCTGCGATAGCCATTTCTCAAGCAGCCTCACCAATTGGGCCCCCACTTGGGTAAAAGTCTGTTCTGGTTTTTTTGTGAGGGACCTGAATCTTTGTCTCAGCTGCTCTGCATTTATCCCATGTCTGGCAAACACCAGTTTTTTAAACTCTGCAAAATCTTTCATCAGTTCCTCAGGCATCTCGGCATAAACCTCAGCCAGGCTACCACTGATTAAAGACCGCATGATGGTCATCTTCTCAGTTTCCCTCACTGAGAAGTCCACAAACGCTCTTTCCACTAAGGAAAAGAACACCTCAGGACAATCTCCCTTGTGGTACACAGGGAATTTCTTCAGGTCAGCTTTAGACAGTTGGCCTCCCTCAGAATCCCTATTGTTATTATTGTTCTGGTTCATCATTTCCAATTTTCTTAACTCATACGCCATCCTTTCTTTTTCCAGAGCAATTTTCTCTCTCTCTAATCTTTCCTCCCTCTCCATTCTCTCTCTCTCTAATTCAAATTGCCGCTGTTTCTCCCTTTCCCTTTCTTCTCTTTCCCTTTCCTCCATTTCAAATTGCCTCATCCTCAGTTCATGCTGTTGGGCTATGAGCAATTTTCTAAGTTCTGGGTTCTGCTCTACTGTGCTGTCACCTTGCACTGAGCCAAATTCATCCTCAGAACCTTGGTCAATCTGGGGGTCTTTCACTTCACTCATTTCTGCCATCTGGCTTCGAGTCAAGGGCATAATCCCCCCTCAGAACAGGCTGCTTTAAAAAGTCAAGCCTCAAAATAAAACGACCACTTTTTTCCTTTTTGCCTCAGAACCAGCTCTCCCTAGAGATTGCTGCTGTTCTTCAGCACTAACTTGCAACAGTATCGAGTCAGAGCCTACCCCCCTCTGCTGGGCCTCTCAGCTGGCAAGCTAGCTCACTGTTACTACGCAGTTTTTCCTCAGCTTTTTCCCGCCAAAACTAGGCTGCCTCAGAGCACCTTAATCTAAGTCTCCCCAGTTGGCACGTTCTTCTACTAGCGCACCTCCCCGTGAGGTACACCTAGAAGATTACCTACGCGCCTCAGACTGTCCCTGACTAGACCCCCCTTGCTCTGGGCACACTTGCCAAGGCTTTGCTGGACCGCTGGACAACTGGACCAGTCGTATCCCACACGCTGGACACCAATCAATGTGACAAACCCAGACCTACTGGGATCTGTCACACAGTTACACTAAGCTGCCACCAACCATTCCCTTTAAGAAGTCACACAGACCAGGGATGGATTTTTAAACAATAAAAAGAATAAGGTTTATTTTAAATACACACAGGGAAAAATAAACAATCAGGTAAATAAATAAAGTAACGTGGCTTATTCTCACTCATACATACACACAGTTTGGTTCACACAGAACCCTTAACTTAAAGCACAGACCCTGAACCTATCAGTTCTGGCTAACCAACAGACACCTGAACCTATCAGGTTGGTACTCTGACACACAGTAGTACCCTGTCTGACACACAGACTCCCACAACAGCTTCTTCTTCCCAGCTGCTGCTTCGTCACAACCCAGTGTCTCTCAGCATCTCTCTCTCACCACACACGCTCCACATATTTATACAGTACAGCCCCTCCTCCTGATGTCCCGCCTTCCACTCCCCATAGGATGGAACTTTCCCTCCAAACCCATGACAGACAGGTAACATCAGTGCTGTATGTAACACTCACGACATATTGTGCACAAACAAATAAAACAACAATTACAATCTACAATAATAATAGTAATATGATCAAGATGGGAGAATAAACAACAAAAGCAAGGAACTACAATCAAGAATTGGCAGGAGGGAAGGCATGCCTAAAGAGCCAAGTTTTTAATTGACTCTTAAAAACACCCAGCGAGGGTGGTACTAAGAAAGATATCTCACCAAAGACAACAGACCACACCAGCAGATGTACTTGACAGTGGGCAGTCAGTTTTCTGCTAATGAACTATGAAGTGGTAGGCTTGGAAGTGGAGTGTATACAAAGTTTGTGCTGTAGGGAATTGTGCTTATGAATGAAAGGTCAATGAGCTTATCATGAAGGATTCTGTCAGTGGCAAATAGGATCATAGCTCAAGCAATTACTTTTCAGATTTTTGTTTTTTAAAAAAACCCTCACTCTCCTCACTTTAGAGCTGCATTAGCTCTAAGTGCAAGTCTTGCTGGCACATAGTCAATTGTAACACCAAAAATCTTTGACCTTTTGGAAGGAGAGAGGGCCATTCAACACTGATCACACAACCTTGCAGTTCCAAAGGCTTTTATCTTCTCTGTTATACTGACCACCGTGCGTGTTGGAAACCCTTACTTTTGGTCTTTGAAAATTAACCCAGCTTGACCTTCCAAAGATTAAATCGTTTCAAAGTGAGAGGTAGACAGAGTTATCATGATTATTATACCATGAGTCCAAGGCTTTTGTCATTTTGCATTAAAGTTACCCATAATGCTGCAGTTTTGAAGAGGCTGTGCAATCTTATTACATCTGCCTCCAGTCTCACACACTATATTCAAATACGTTTTTAGCTTTAGTGATAAATATGTTTGTTCCTGGAAGGGCTATTGTTTTGATTTTTATTGCACATCGTGGTATACAGGGTTTGTTTGTTTTACTGGAGAGGGTTATTTAATCATTTTGGACAATGCGGAAAGAAGGTCTTGCAGTGACAGATAACGTGCCTTTATCTTCTATTTTGAATCCTGTTAGTGGCAGAAATGGAAGCTGGATGATGAGCTGAGTAATCAAAAGAAGAAAGAAAAAAAAAAGAAAGAAAGAAAGAAAGAAAGAAAGAAAGAAAGAAAGAAAGAAAGAAAGAAAGAAAGAAAGAAAGAAAAGAAAAGAAAAGAAAAGAAAAGAAAAGAAAAGAAAAGAAAAGAAAAGAAAAGAAAAAGTGCTTCTATTAGGGACTTTATTCTGTCTATATCCCTATTAATTATTTGTGCTTCCAGAGGAGAATCTCCATATTCTCTTCTTCCCAGTGGGCCTTGTCAGATGTCCTATGATACTTGCAGGATGCTCTGACTCATCACCCCTTCAACATTCCATCTTGGGAATGAGTTCAAATACAGGATCTCCTTGGCTTAAAGCACTTAGCCAAATGTCTGTGTTTGCCCCTTTCTCATTTTTCTAGCATCTCAAGTTCTCGAGAACTTGGAAGTTTTTCTAGCT